>NW_026860578.1:0-252964 GCF_026571515.1 Ruditapes philippinarum | reverse complement strand
TTCAAATTTGCTATAAAAACTGCTTCAACACTAATCAAACTTGGCACAAAATGTTGACTGGACCATTGTCCTTGCAACAACATGCTCAGGCTTAAATTTTTCTGTTACCGATGGCAACGAGGGGACATCTCAAAATTGCCAAAAATCACTATTTTGCGTTGATTTTTTCCATCAAAATTGATTTCAAAGTGCTGCAACTTCTCAAATGGATTGAGATAGAGTCAAATGCTTTTCAGCGTTGGTTACACGTTACCTTATGATCAATCTGGGGTCATTTACAAGCCTCTCACAAGTCCAAAATTTTCTTGGCGATGAGGGGGACTCCGCCCCCCTTCAAACCCCCCCAAACAGAAGGGGGCACATCCCCCTTCTGGCAACCCCCTGATGTATCTTTTGGTTGGGGGGCCGCGCCGAAAAAAGGGTCACTTTTTTTAACAACATTTCTCAAACAAAAACAAGTGTTTGGGGCCTAAATAAGGCATTTTTTCATCATTTGAGACAACAAAAAGGGGGGGTGAAAAAGGCGTTAAAAGGCGTGTATATGAAGTAATGGGTTAACAGAAAATGATGAAAATACTTGAAATTACCCTAAATCGCGTTTTTTCATGTTTAAACATGGCCTGTCATATAAATTTGAAGAAAAATTGTTGTTTTGTAGATTTTTTCATTTTTTTCATTAACCCATTGCTTCATGAGCATTTTGTGAAAAATGGCTGTTTTCATTGAAAAGTCTCCCGTTACAAGTTCAAATTGCTATAATACTATAAAAACTGCTTCAACACTAATCAAACTTGGCACAAATGTTGACTGGACCATTGTCCTTGCAACAACATGCTCAGGCTTAAATTTTCTGTTACCATGGCAACGAGGGGACATCTCAAAATTGCCAAAAATCACTATTTTGCGTTGATTTTTTCCATCAAAATTGATTTCAAAGTGCTGCAACTTCTCAATGGATTGAGATAGAGTCAAATGCTTTTCAGCGTTGGTTACACGTTACCTTATGATCAATCTGGGGTCATTTACAGCCTCTCACAAGTCCAAAATTTTCTTGGCGATGAGGGGGACTCCGCCCCCCTTCAAAACCCCCCAAACAGAAGGGGGCACATCCCCCTTCTGGCAACCCCCTGATGTATCTTTTGGTTGGGGGGCCGCGCCGAAAAAAGGGTCACTTTTTTTAACAACATTTCTCAAACAAAAACAAGTGTTTGGGGCCTAAATAAGGCTTTTTTCATCATTTGAGACAACAAAAAGGGGGGGGTGAAAAAGGCGTTAAAAGGCGTGTATATGAAGTAATGGGTTAAAACCAGGGCTTTTTATTTGACCAAACTTGTAAGACACCCGTTAGAAGATGTTTCATGATGTTTTAAATTTTTACTACACACATATAATGTAAAACAAAAAGACCTCTGCACCACCCCCCACCCCGGCATGGCCAATTTTTATACAAGGGCTTAAATTTGAACAAACTTGGTCGACACCATAAGATGTTTCATGCTAAACATCTAGGCTCTAGCTCATTGGGTTTTTTAAAAGAAAATTTTTTAAGTTTTTACTATACACAAATAGTTAACAAGAGCTGTCACAGGAGACAGCGAAGCTCGACTAATAAAATACTGGACGCAGTAAGGAGGACAAAACTATGAAAGAAAAATCAATTATGTATAATTATGTGTTAAGTTATAGTAAAAAAATAACATTTGTTAACATTAATTCCAAGATCAAGGGGAATAATTCTAGAAATAGTCATGCTAGAGTTATGGACCTTGTCACACAACATTTGTGTAATGATAAGAAATATATATTTGAAGTTTGAAGTAGATACCTTAAAAAAGTAAGAAGTTATTATATTTCTTAAAGAAAAATCCTAAGTTCAAAGAGAGATAAATCTGTAAATATTGCTTCAAGAGTTATGAACATTGTCACATAAAATGTATTGATGATTAGGAATAAGTATTTGAAGTTTGAGGTAGATACCTTTAAAAATAAAAAAGTTATAATAAAAAATAACATTTTTCTAGTAAAAAATCTAAGTTTATGGGGAGATAATTCTTGCAATATTGGTGCTAGAGTTATGAACCTTGTCACATAAGATGTGGATGATGATAACGTAAATATATTTGAAGTATGAAGTTGATCCCTTTAGAAATAAAATAAGTAACAGTAAAAAATAATATTTTTTATGGAATATTCTAAGTTCAAAGGGAGATAAATCTGAAAATATTGGTGCTAGAGTTATCAACCTTGCCACATAAGATGGGGAGGATGATAACGTAAATATATTTGAAGTATGAGGATGATCCTTTAAGAAATAAAGAAAGAAACAGTAAGAAATAGCATTTTTTTAGGAAAATTCTAAGTTCAAGGGGAGATAAATCTGAAAATATTGGTGCTAGAGTTATGAACCTTGTCACATAAGATGGGGATGATGATAAGGTACATACATTTGAAGTATGAGGTTGATCCCTTAAGAAATAAAGAAGTAACAGTAAAAAATAGTATTTTTAAGGAAAATTCTAGGTTCAAGGGGAGATAAATCTGAAAATATTGGTGCTAGAGTTATGAACCTTGTCACATAAGATGTGGTTGATGATAAGGAACATATATATTTGAAGTTTGAAGTTGATACCTTAAGAAATGACAAAGTTAATAGTGAAAAATATTTTACTGCACCAAAACTTTAATCTAAAATCTGGACGCGGACGCCGACGCCGGGGCGAGTAGGACAGCTCTCCATATACTTCGTATAGTCGAGCTAAAAACAATGAAACCCCTTGGGTGGGGCCTTGTACACACTTACCAGAAGATGTTTCATGCTTTAATATCTAAACTCTAGCTATTTAGGTTTTTTCAAAGAAGGTTTTTAAGTTTTTGCTATAACACATATAAGGAAAATCAATGACCCCCGGGAGGGGCCAATTTTGACCCCAGGGCTTTTATTTGAACAAACTTTGTAGACACTTACAAAAGATGTTTCATGCTTGATATCTAAACTCTAGCTATTTTGGTTCTTTAAAAAAGATTTTTAAGTTTTTACTATATGCATATAGGGGAATTCAATGACGCCCTGGGGCGGGGCCAATTTTGACCCCCAGGGCTTTTATTTGAACAAACTTGGTAGACACTCACTAGAAGATGTTTCATACCTTTAAAAGAAGATACTTTTGTCTAAGCTCTAGCTCTTTAGGTTCTTTAAAAGAAGATACTTTAAGTTTTTTTCTTTTGGTTGCCCATGGCAACCAGTGTCTATGAAACAATATTTAGAGGTGACCACCAAAGAAACATTCCTGTGAAGTTTGGATGAAATTGGCTTAGTGGTTTATGAGGAGATGTCATTTTAAAGTGGACGCCAGACGAAAAGCGATCAAAAAAGCTCACCCTGTCACTTTGTGACAGGTGAGCTAAAAATATTTAAGTGAATCTTATTTTCCTGGTGAAAAACTGGTGGCTCAATAAAGTTCTATACATATTATGATATTTCAAATATTGGAAAGTTATCTCTAGTTCTTGGTGAAAGACTGGTGACTAGTTTTCTCCTCAATGTCATTTCTTTTTCTAATTAGATTAAGTCATGGTACTATATTCATGAGACTTTCGACATCACATCTAAGAACTCATTATCCAACATTGCCAAAGGGCAGGCAGTCTCCTGATATTTCCAATTTCTTTTAAAGTTTATAAAACCACAATATTTCTATTTCTTTAGTGTTTCAGACATGAAGACACATCTTATTCTACATGTATCTTTCCTTATCACTCCTGCTTTTACTGTTCTATCATATAAGCGCCTCTGTTTCCTGAAATATTTGTTTTAGAAAAAGTTAATTGCAAAATTAAAATTCCACTTGTAAACCCTTGCCGAGAACAAACTTACAGCAGTGAAAGGCTTAAAGGTTTAAAATGAAGAAAACTAAACCAATCAGTCGCAGACACCCCAAGTATTTTATCTATTTGCTAAGCAGCAATTTTTTTCAAAAATTATTTAAATTCATAAATGTGAGTGATTCTGATAAGCTATAGACAGCTAAGTGATGATAAGATGATCATATATGTCAGATATGTCGGAGTGCTAACACTACTTACTGTGAATATTCAATATTTTAATGTGAATTGTCCTGAGGTAAAAAGGAAAAGAAAGCTGAAATCCTAAAATACATGTTACATGTCACAATTGTTCTTGCAATTAATTTTGTTCCTAATTTCTTGTATAAGATATTTAAATACACTGTAATTCTTTTTTATAAATTTGGCTTTTTGTGACAATAGTCTATCCAGTGACTGAAGCTCACTGACTTAAAATAAACTGTCCTGTGTCAGCCTTTAAACAAGTCAAGAAAAAAAAAGCTATTAGAATATAATAATTAAGAAATATCATATACAAAATACTTCTAAATAATCATGTACCTCTTCCTTAAAAGCCCATGCTATTGAAAGAGACATTTTTTCCATTTGTTCACTTCAAGGTTAGTCAGATTGACAGTCTCACATTTTAGCCTTTATCTCTCGTGATTTCATTGTCATTGACCCTAAAGCATCCTTAAAATCGATATCCTGCTGTTCACATTCATAAATCTGACATGTAGGCCGAACTTCTGAAACATAAAATATAATTATTATTAGATATACATATAGTATCCCAATAATTATGTTAGTTAATATCAAATCAATAATTTAAGCAGTGTTTCGAAATTAGCAGTAGTCTGAGAGTCTGACTACTAAATTTCTCCTCGGGCTACGCAACTTTTCACAGTAACAGGCCTGACCAGGCTACTGTATTTTCAGAGGCAATATAAACAACTGTTTTGAACAAATGAATCGTGCTAGTGAAATGTCTTTTGGACAAGTGAATATTCCAATATAGTAGTCTGACCAGCCTAGTCGATTCAAATCCTAATTTCTTACACTGTTTAAGAAACAATTTGTTCAAAATTGTCCAAGCATAAAGATTTTTATAGTATACTATAGTAATTATAGTGTATATACAGTATGTATTAAATGTCTTTACTATCTACTATACTGTCCTGAAAATTTCAAGAAAACAACTATCTTTAAAATCCATTTTCTCAGAAGTTGCAAAAAAACCAAGTGAATGAAATTGCTCTGGGTTTGTATTATTCTGTACAACTTCTGATCACAAAAGCTTCAAGGACATTTATGAGTGAGTCAGGTCCTATCCTGAAAGATTGACATCATTGTTGTTCAAGTTTGAAGACAATCCATTCAAAAATAACAAATTATAGCCACTAATAGCAAAAATCAAGAAAATTTAGACATTTACCTTGAATGTTAATATGGTGGTCAAGTTAATTTAGTTTAGTCTGGTCTATTTGAAGGGTTGTTGTGGCCAAGTATGAAAGACAATACACCAAGATCTGAAAAAGTTATGAACAAGGTTAAAGTTTTGATGACAGCAATGGGAAAGCCATCATGACTAACAATATATTTAATAATTTTGGCCCTAATGCAAACTGAAAATTCTAGCCTATAAACACTGTTGAGACTAGCTGTTCAGCATTTTTTCAATAATAAATAAATGCAATAATAAAGTCGGTAACTTGCAAGTCTTCTAACATTTTTACAAAGAATGAACATATATACAGTGATTTTTTAAAACTCATCAGTGTGGGTCCTTAGTACTTGCTGGGCTTATAAATCTATGAGTCCCATAATTTAGCCGACAAATCCAAGTTACAAATCTTAATACTGCTTAAGTGATATGACAGGTATATTAACAATGGAATGGAGAAAAAAATGAATTTGATTTCTATATTAATTACAATGCTTCTGATACTTGAAATTATTCAAAACTGTCAAATAAATTTAATATGTTTATTTTCCATTAATTTAGTTTGATATTAATCAAAACTTCATTTTCCTTAATATTTTTAAGCTTACCTATAGTATAGCACATTATTATATCTTAGCTGGACCTAGAATATGATTGACATAAGTTGAACACTATTTGGTATTAATTTTAATACCAAATTTCTGTCAGACAGGACTCCCTACTTAGAAAAAGTATGCATCCAAAAGATGCACATTATTTGAAACTTTGCATCCATAGCAAATTCATTGAGTTCTGGACTCAGGATGCAAAGGTAAAAAAATCACTGATATATATTTTTTCCTTATAATTCTACAATGATGTTCAGTCATTTATATTATAACAAGATATCGGAAAGATTATAGATATATCAGAAATGAATTGGCCCGTGGACTTTAATGTCAATCATAGAGCTCTTATGCAAAATGTAATGGTAAGCAAACATCCAGCATGAAATTTTCAAGTAGCCACAAGTTAAATAAAATTATTAAAAATACTTTGTCATGATTCAATTACTGCTGGAAATTGACCCACATGTTTTATTACAAATTTATTACATCAATATTGTCCATAGAAATAATAAATTAATTTTCAGTCTCTTTTCTCTTTGCGCTTTCACACAGATTTGAATTATTCAAGTCCATGATTTTCAGAAGGAAAAAATCTTCTGATCATCAAACACTAAAAATTACTATACCAAATGCAAATTGCAGTCTGTGCGAAAGGCTGCCTGTCCTCGGACCTCGCCAAATAAAAATCAAGAGGGCCATGATAAATATTTATACAGTTATCGAATATCAATTGTACACAACAGTTGAATATAACATATTATAAACTTATTTCTATCTTAATAGATAGTCTATATACAATAGAAATGAAAAAGCAAATCCTTCACAACAGTCAACACTGTAAATTCGAATCAGGGTCAGATCGGCCCTCAAACGTATTTGGCCCTCGAGACAGCTCGGCCCTATTCCAACTCAGCATGGGTCAACTCGGCCCATAATTACATAATTACTGATAATGATTACTTTTCTTACTTTTTGATATGTTTTCATCATAACTGTCATGGTTTAACATTTTCACACTAACAGACATCTACTCAAGGATATTGAAAAGTATGTGAAATTGTAGAGAAAGAAAGAATTTACAATTTAAACGCATTTTATGCTACTCCAGATTTTTTTGGTAAAAAAATATCGTTAAACAAGCATTTGCCATATTAAAAAACAAACAGTATTAAATACAATAAAATTCATTGTCACAAAAATTCAATCTAAAAACTCTATTTATTGATTAATATTTAAACATATATTGTGTTGATATCTCTTCTAAAGATAATTATTTATCTTAAAGATAATTTCAAACAATATTTTATTAACTAAACAATCTAAACAATCTATATCCTAATAAAGCTATATGGTTTTAATAGAGGACCGAGTTGACCTGTCCCGAGTTGGTATAGGGCCGAGTTTACCTGTAAATTCAATAATGTAAAACAATCCTTGACCTAATTTCGTTTGTCTAAACAAATTAACATCTGCAAACACAAAACGATTTTGAACAAAGAAATAAAAGCATTTCCACAAACCTTTGCGATGTTATTCATCAGCAAATCTATGTCTTGGATGGAGAAATCTGAAAAACACGAACGTTATTCTGTCGATGGTCCGAACAATGGCGGGTGTGCCCTACTAGTCAAAACCAAGTTTTACCAAATTGCATCCGTTAATTCCAGAATACCTTTGAAAGACTTGTAGTGTTATCTTGTTTTTTATTATTTACATAATAATATTTTTGTTTCAAACGCTTTGATTCTATGAAAGTTTGCGAACCATTTTTTGCGAAAATAGTACGCTTTTTTAAGGCCACATATTGTATCCATTGTTTCCTCTTGAGTTATTGACGTAAAAAAAATCAGCGGTGGCATAAAATGCTATTCAATAAATTGCTAAATATATACAATAAATACTTTCATTTCCCTTCGGTTGACTTACATGTGAATTTTTCAGCATCTCTGCTACAAAATGACACCTTATTTATATTCAATTTATTGTACATAGGTACATGGACACAAACTTTTCTGTGGCCTAATGCGTAATAATACTGATGTTTTTTTTTCGTACACGTTTAAGATTATGTTCCATTGATGTTAGCTAACATTGAATATCATCATTTCAAGTTTTTTTGAACATCAGCTTTTTCTTAAAGTCATCCACGTTTGAAAGTATACATATAGTTCTGCTGCACTACTTTCTTGGTCGCATTAACTACTTATTTTCTATTGAGCTTAAACAGAATGCAATTAGGTGTTGTTCGTTCTTTTTGATATAGGCAGACCGATAATATAGAAAGGAAATTTTTTTTTGAAAAAATTTCCTTCCAAAAACTGATTCAAAGCTAGTGTATTAATTTATTGGTTCACGCTGGCATCAGTTCCCCAACAATCGCCAGAAAATAAAACCACAACACCTTACACAGGCCATGATAATTAACATACTGTAAATAATTAAAGAGTTTTATTCATTTAGCCGTTTAAAATTCTACAAATTAATGATTACCCCACCCACCTACTCCAACATAACTTGTTCCAGTCCATCCAAGAAATATCCATGATTTTTTTTAACATATTTTTTTGGGTATTTTTTCGTCTTGTTTAAGTTTTTGTTGTTTTTTTTTTTTAAAAAGATAAAAATCTTTGCAGATGTTCATAGTATGGCAACTTTAGTTTCAACAATTCTGTGAAGATTGTTTCATAGCATTGTAATAGAATATGGTAAATAAACATAAATTTGATTGATCGAACACTTTCATTTCTAGTTTGAGTAAATAGATAAAATCTCTATGAATAGGGTAACACTGTTTCAAGCAGTAGAAATCAAACAGCAAGTTTTATTGACAATTTGATAATCAAATATTCAAGTTTACGTGAAAAATTATAAATTCCATTTAGAATTTCTTCCCGAAAAAAAAGCCTGCTTTAATTCATGTCCCTATTTTTACGTAAAAGAATTAACTCCCTTTAACATAATTAATGGAGCGTAAAAATCATGTGGCCAATTTTGTAAGAAAATTACACTGACAGGAATCATAGTCATCGAAGCTACAAATTTTCTTCTCAAATGGAATTATTTTGATTATTAGATATATTAACCCCCTAAAGTCACATTCCACCTTGTACACAGGCACAAAACACTCTCCTGGTACTGATAAAGGCACTCTGTCAGTACAGGAATGATTTCCCTCATGGGTAACAATACAATCATATATATCCCATTCAATAGTTTTCCTGAATATTTCAAATATAAAAATCACAAACTGAAAACATAAGAAATCTCTTATACTGGACACAAGTTTAACCCATTCTGATAGGATAACTCCACAAAGTCAACATTAAACATTCTAACTTCAAGCACATACTAAAAGATTTAAATAATTTTTTTTTTTTCAACTATCTTTGCTCAATCAAGCAGAGATCCGTTGACCATTAAAAAGATTTTAAATCAATGGCCCATTTAAAAGTTGCCTGCATAAAACCTATGCTATTTCCTGACATATTCCAGAATAGATTATTCCTATTGTAGTCAATTCTGTCACACTATGGCCTTCACTGTTAACTCCATTATACAGCTCAATTAAAAACAAGAACTGGAACAGAGGTATATAATCACAGAAGCAAACTTTGGTCCGATTTTTTTACAGTGGAAATCATGATCTGCAGGAAAAAAACAAAATCTGCCAGTTTACCTATATACCGTCATGGGATTAAATCTGCTGAAGCTTAATACATAATTCCTCCAAAAAATGTATAAAACTTTTAACAAGATTGTTATTCATCTTGCAATAAAAACATGCTTAATCATTTTGAATCAAATCAACTATTTTCTTAACTGACTCCTTTCAAAAGACTATTTATAAAACAGCTTGTTTTTTTTCCTTTAAAGAAAAGTGTTTTTCAAAAACTTTCTTTTTTTTAAATACATGTACTTAAAAAAACTTATTTATTTCTTAACTATCCTGCGATTAGAGCTCCAATTACTTTTTTGTATCCTTTATCTTTTTTATATATATAGCCTCAAAAACATTTTTGTCCTTTTAAATGAATATTGCTTCAAACTTTTTATCTCTATAAACGATATATATTGTGCTTCAAAAACTTATTTTATCTCCGTTCATGAAGAGTATATTAATGAGTATCTCAAAAACTTCTTTGCCTTCTTTCATGGAGAGTTCATCAATTTAAAACATGTTTTTGTAACAGTAAAATTCAAATGTTCCAACTTTTCAATCTTGAAATCCCCAACATGTCCTGAAAATTTTTGCAAGTACATCTTTAAAAATCCCAACATGTCCTAACAATTTTTGCATGTACATGTAATGCAAGCATATATCCAAGCACAGGAAAATTCAATCAAATAATGTGCAAGCAAAACCACTTACAACACACAATGGTTCTGGTACAGGTTTTCAATCTTGATTGATGGCATATGCAGCGCACAAGCCTTTAATTAGTAAAATTAAATCTGTTACAGTCAGCTATAGTTATAAACTTTATTTGGAATCAGTTGACAATTAGAAAACATGAGTATATGGTGGCTGATTTGGATTCTGTTGTCGCTAGCAACAGCACGACAAAGCGACAAATGGCTTGTTATTGGACTTACGTCTTGTCGTCCTGTCGCTCAATGATGCATGCCAAACGGCGCGTTGTCGCGATGTCAAATTTTTGCTTCGCTCAAATCGAAGGATTTGCTTATAAACCAAGCTACAATGAGCAGTTCAGCGTGCTTCGCTAGAGACAGGGCGACAAGACGACAGCGAGCCATTTGGCGCATTTCGCTAGCAACAAGACGAAAAGGTAAATAATGATATACTATTAGGTTATGTTGTAGCTATCGACATCGCAACACGCAAAGTGTACCAAATCAGCAACCATATGAGTACTTTTTAATGTCTGTGCCGGACCATTCTTTAGGTGTTTAGAAATTTCTTTTCTTTTTCTTTTTTGGGGGGAAGGTGGGGGAGGGGATAAAAGGGGTGCTGGCACTCGTCAGAGCGCACACTATAATAAATAACAAATTTGTGAAATTGTGACGTTTACTTTGCTGTCGTTACCAAGACAACCTTTACATCATCAAAATCAGAATACTCATTTGCAAAAAGTTCCATTAATGCCCTACTTTCAGATGGCCAGCCTGTCTGTACTTCTGATTTTTCAATCCATATAAATCAGATAAAAAAAGTTGTTCAATATGCTAACTGGCATGGGTCACCCCATTAAAAACAAGGATAATTTTAAGGCTGGCCCTATTTCTTTCTACTTTCCACTGACTTTTTATATTGATCAATATTGACATGAAAAACACAAATTTCTTTCGCCAAATTAACAATTGTTCCTTCAGATAAAAAAATGCACTCAACTTAAAAGAAATTAATTACTAGGTACCTTAGTAGCTCTAATCATGTGGGGAAAGTTTTTCAAGCTAATTTCAGATTGAAGTATCATAATTTTCTATTGATATCAGATCATTCAAATATTAAAGTGAATTGCTGGCAGACAACTGGAAATTTGAATACGCAAGTGTGACAATACTGTCTCGGCTATGTCCCCAGTACAGAGCCTCTGCAAGTCTAAATAAATTTACTGTTAGGGGTTCAAATTTCTTTTTATTTAATAATTCAATCCCTCAAACATTGATTGTTGACAGTTTAGATTTCAAAGCAGACTTAGAACCAGTATATAAGTAATATTAAGGAGCATGAAAACACGAGGCTATCTGATTGTACGAGGGGGCGTAGTCCCAATGTATAAATCAGATTGCCAGTGTTTTGATGTTCTTTCTACACACTGGTGGCATATGACTCTTCACCAGTGGCATGTCTCCACACCAGTCTTGTGGCAAATGCTCCACACTGTTTGCATATGATTCCACAATGGTACCATCTGACTCCTAACTGGTGGCATGTCCCCACACTGGTGGCATATGTTCCACACTCAGTCTGGTGGCATGTGACTCTACACTAGTGGCATGTCTCCACACGGGTGGAATATGACTAC
Source organism: Ruditapes philippinarum (assembly GCF_026571515.1). Lineage (NCBI taxonomy): Eukaryota > Metazoa > Mollusca > Bivalvia > Venerida > Veneridae > Ruditapes > Ruditapes philippinarum. Next base: position 241,082 of record NW_026860578.1, on the reverse strand, counting down.
ACTGATGGCATACGACTCTACACTAGTGGCATGTCTCCACACTGGTGGAATATGGCCCTATACTGTTGGTATAATAAGCTCTACACTAGTGGCATATGTTCCACACTCAGTCTGGTGGCATGTGACTCTACACTAGTGGCATGTCTCCACTCTGGTGGAATATGGCCCTATACTGTTGGTATAATAAGCTCCACACTGTTGGCATGTCTCCACATTGGTGGAATATGGCCCTATACTGTTGGTATAATAAGCTCCACACTGGTGGCATATGGCCCTATACTGTTGGTATATAATAAGCTCTACACTAGTGGCATGTCTCCACTCTGGTGGCATATGGCCCTATACTGTTGGTATAATAAGCTCCACACTGGTGGCATGTCTCCACACTGGTGGCATATGGCCCTATACTGTTGGTATAATAAGCTCCACACTGGTGGCATATGGCCCATATACTGTTGGTATAATAAGCTCCACACTGGTGGCATGTCTCCACTCTGGTGGCATATGGCCCTATACTGTTGGTTATAATAAGCTCCCACACTGGTGGCATATGGCCCTATACTGTTGGTATAATAAGCTCCACACTGGTGGAATATGGCCCTATACTGTTGGTATAATAAGCTCCACACTGGTGGCATGTCTCCACACTGGTGGCATATGGCCCTATACTGTTGGTATAATAAGCTCCACACTGGTGGCATATGGCCCTATACTGTTGGTATAATAAGCTCCACACTGGTGGCATATGGCCCTATACTGTTGGTATAATAAGCTCCACACTGGTGGCATATCTCCACAATGATTGCATATGACATTGCTAGGAGTTATGAGAGTTAAAACAGCAGATTTAGAAAGACAAAGTGTAATTGTAATATCTTGATGGTATTTCAATATGTTATGTTAAACTTCTTTATTCTTATCAGACATTCACCTAAAATCCATCCTTTGGGAAACAACAAAACAAAATTACTTTATACCATTTTAAGTTGAACTGACTATCAAGCCAAGTTTCTGCAGTGTTAATTTAATTTATTTCAGGAGTTTCAATTTCAAGACGAAAAAAAAAAGGATATGTGGACTTCATATCACCATCAATGCCAAACTGTGAACATGTATTGCAAACAAGCCAAGAGATAGGGGAGCAAAAAATGTTCATATGATAATCAGTTATCTCTATAGTTAATTATCTGATATGCAGGTGCTCAAAGTTAATATTGCTATTAAACATGATAAAATTTTTGTTTTATAGTTGATAAAATATTTAACACCAGGTTGTCCCCTGTGGCGCTTTTCATGAGAAATTAACATCCTAGAGTTGTTTCCCTTGTAAAAAACAAGATCCATAGACCAAAATCAGCTTTTGCCATGGTTCTGTTCTGTTTGATTTCAAGATGTACATGTTTTATAGAAGTACATGTTTTAAAAAAAAATTCCCTTAAACAAGTCCATTTAAGATATTTAGTGAGGTATAAGATTCATTGATTTAATTAAAGCAACAAAAACCTCTACATGGTATTAACGTAAGTATAAAAACCGTTATTTCATGTTGTGAAACATTATTTACGTGGATTTTTAATATTCGAAGTAACCAATGATGCATCAAATGCAAAAATTTTTTTTAAAAATCTCACTAACTCAAATCTATTTTATAATATCCTACCAAAATACACTTTATTTTCTTTTCTTTTTTTTTGGTGGGGGTGGGGGTGGTGGTTGGCGAGAGGAGGGGCAAAAAAAACCAGGCATATGAATCTTGGTTTGTACATTAACAAAATATTAAATGTAACTGGTATTAACTTTTAGAAGCAAGTTTCAAATATCGTTAAATGCATTTGAATATTTATGCACAAATAACATATAACTAAATCATGAAAAAATATGGATACAGTATCTTTAAAATAGGGTTTATTTGATAATCAAATGGAGATTTGTCCCTTTCAATATGTGTTTATATTCCATCCAAAGTTAATTACAGGTAAAGAAAAAATCCCATTATACATCAAAAGATTTTCAAAAGCCCATTAATGATGTTGTGAATTAACTATCTTCTCTTGGCTTATATCTAAAGTCTAATTTGCTTAGAATTCAGGTAAAAGTAACATTTCTGTAAAGAAACTTTTCTTAATTAATTATAGATTCAAACTTTTCTGGAATGTTTCAAAGAATTTCATCAAAATAGCTCTGCCAACAGTCTTTACCCTAACACTGCTAGTTTGTATAATGGACTAGCCCTGCTGTGCATTTTTTGGAACAGTCCATTTTGTAACTTAGAGAGGTTTCGTAATCATGCAAGCAGCTAAAATTGAGTTGAAAAAAAAAATGTAATCAGAGTTGTGCAGACCAGCCTGATATTATACTGGTTCCTTGTTTGCAAAAATTAAAGGATTAAAATCAAAATTTGTATTTCAAAATTTCTCCATTTAATGACCATAAAGTTATGAAATTTTAAAGAAAGTTCATAATTATTTAAAATATGCCCAATTAAACACTGATTCAAATTTTGATCTTGATTTAAAATTTTATCCTTATTTCGTTTCAGTTTATATTATAATTTGAATTGTTGCTCCTACATAAATTATATAAACCAAATGAAATAACTTTGTATCAATTCAAACAGTAATTTTCTATGTTTGCAATAAGGTTAATATGATTAAGTTGCAAACAGCATTGAAATCAAAATTAATTCTGATCTAGATAGCTTTTCTTAGTGAACATTAGGCATGTCAAAACTTTTCTTTGTGAACATTAGGCATGTCATAGCTTTTCTTTGTGAACATTAGACATGTCATAGCCTTTCTTTGTGAACATTAGGCATGCATGTCATAGCTTTTTTTTGTGAACATTAGGCATGTCATAGCTTTTCTTTGTGAACATTAGGCATGTCATAGCCTTTCTTTGTGAACATTAGGCATGCATGTCATAGCTTTTTTTGTGAACATTAGGCATGTCATAGCTTTTCTTTGTGAACATTAGGCATGTCATAGCCTTTCTTTGTGAACATTAGGCATGCATGTCATAGCTTTTCTTTGTGAACATTAGGCATGTCATAGCTTTTCTTTGTGAACATTAGGCATGCATGTCATAGCTTTCTTTGTGAACATTAGGCATGTCATAACTTTTCTTTGTGAACATTAGGCATGCATGTCATTGCTTTTCTTTGTGAACATTACGCATGTCATAACTTTTCTTTGTGAACATTAGGCATGTCAATATGAAAACTAGTTTTAAATGAATTATTAACTGGATTAAAATGTGCATTTTGCTTACAATACTTGTTTTTGAGTATATATTATTACAGGCAAAAATATCTTATTTATTTTAGACACAATTAAGTTTGCCCTCCGAAGCACAGGATACATGATATCATCTTGCCTTATAACACATGGCTCCCGACTTTCTTCCGTGGATAATTTTCAGCAATTCGTACCTGTCAGCTAGCAGATGACAATCTTAAGATAGAATATCTTCCCCCGAATCAAAGGAAATGCCAGAAGTCTCGTAAAAGTAATTCAGTTGTGAGACATTAGTGTCAACTTTCGCAGCACGATGTCAGGGCCATATGTGACCAATAACTGTAATTGAATTGCTGAACAAATGCGGAAGAAAACTCATTTCTCATTCTCCACTGCCAGCTTATAAAGAAATTCACATAAACTAATAATATAGAGTGCTGAAACTTTGATGTTATTATGAAATCAGACATTTCTCCATCATACAAGAAAAAACCAAGAGCATTGCGTGTGGTGATAATACTTGTCTGTTTAAAGTTCAAAGTAAACAATGGGGCATAACTCCAAAAATAAAGTTTTCAGAATCATACCCCTTGTCTAACTACAGCACCTTGTCATGATAGGGTAGTATTCAAAGTTTCATGTTGATACCTTCCAATGGACTACAATAAAGTTATTGCAAGACAATGACGACAACATCACCATAGCAACATAATAGGATCTTAAAATGTCCACCTTTCATCCCTGATTCATCTTCTTCTTTCCTTTTTTTTTTTTTGGGGGGGGGGGGGGGGGGAGGGGGGAGAGGTACTGACTTTGACCAGAAAGCATGAGGTTGATTCAGTCAATGCCAGCAGGCTTAGGGTTTAAATTTAAGTGGCTATAATCATCATTTAATTTGAAATTTCAAAAAACTGACCAATCAAAATGTAGCATTTTTCAGACTGGTTTTCAAAATACCACAAAAATACTCCAGCTTCACCAGCCACCTTACAGTTTTTCAGTTTTCTTTTCTTTTTTTCTCCCTCTAAAAACTGGATTACTTCCAAAAGGAATCTAAAATAAGACTATAAGACTATTCATGGCTATGATTCTCAGAAATTGTAGACAGTTTGGCAAGACCTCTGTCTGCTTTAACAGTTTGTATGTCCAAGATTCTCATGCCACCCAAATATTCTAAATAGAAAACACTAGGGTCATTACTGAATTCAATAAACAAATTGTACAATACAGTCAAACCTAAGTTTAAAGACCACCATTTAATAAAGATCACCCTGTGATAAAATGTCTCTCTGCAGCAATCATTCCTTGATGAAAGAAAAAACTTCACATAACCTCCAAATAAAAACCCCTTGTCTATAAAGGACAATATGTTTGGTTTCTCCCTTAGATGTCCTTTGTTCAAAAATCTGACTATATCCAATTTTCATACCATTTTCAAGGAATAAACTTTAGCAAATTGTAACAGTATTAATAACAAATGAACTGTATTCGTAAGAAGAAATAATCTGAATTTAGTAACAAAAATCTTATCTAAAATAATCTAAATTTAGTAACAAAAAATCCTATCTAACAACTTTAACAATCATGTTGTATCTAAGTATGGAATCAGATAAATCTAATAATTTATAATTTTCTGTGTCAAAGATGTATTTTTTGATGCCTCCAGTATCAAGAAAAATAACAGGTATCTAAGATATATGACTTCATGGGTAACAAATAAAAACATGACATAGATAATATGCCATGTCAATCAGGCTATATAGCAAGATTCCAAGATTTATCTCACATATAATTTGTATACTGATAATAGGAAGAATATTTTCGGCATATACAGTCCAAGATACAATATAGATGTATTTAAATACATCTGTAGCTAAATGTGTATAAAAGCTATATCTTATGAAATTGTTTTATAAAATTTGATAATAGTTAAGTTATGAGCTATATCTAATAAAATCTTTTCTATAAGATTTGATAATATTTAAAAATATCTCTGTCATAAAACAAATATGACTATTGCACCTCAACAGAATAAAATGTTCAAGAAGAAAATATTACTCTGCTATTTCAAGAGGGGTTTTAACCATAAGAAATTATTTCAAGCCTATTTCTGCTTATAAAAATATACAAATGTATTTTTTGGAATATTTTCATTTCAAAACATATACAATTATTTTGTACACTTCAATCTTCATGCATAAGATTTATAGCTTTATACAATTTAAAGATAACTTGCAACAAAAGATAGGTTGACGCCGAAATAGCAATTTCAATACTATTTCTCTAACTGTTGAGAGCTAAATACTGAATTACTGTTTGGAATAAAGTTTAATGCCATATTACACTCGCAATTGGTACACTCTGCTTTAGACATAGAATAAATTGCAGTCACAGATATTTTGTGTAAACATGTCATACGCTTGGTGCTATCTGTTGTAGACATGAAGTAAATTGCCTCTTTACAAAAATTTACATAAATTTTGTGACCATAAAGAAGTATTTATATCAAATTAGATGAAGAAATTCCGTCTGCAAGAAGTAAAATAAGAGTAGAAAGATATGTCCCTGATTTTCTCCAAATTAAAACCTGCAGACGAGTTGATATATCTAATTTGTTTCAACATATATTTCTCGAAGCTTTCGGAATCAAGTAAATTAGGTTCTGAAAATTTTCTATTAGCTTTTAGACCTTTGTTTGCTCAGGACTATTACCTCTTTGCATACAATTATGTCCCTGGTTTGCATATTTCCATATTAATTACCTCACTTGTTTTTTTTCTGTAATACAAGAGTAACACCCCTTGTTTGATACATATATGTTTATTCCCTTGTTTGCTTATTTACAAAAAAATTCATTTCCTCGATTCCTTGTTTGGTAATAATTTGTATATGAATTGTCTCCCTTGCTTGCTTATTTAAACAAATATTACTTCCCTTATTTCCTTATTTGCTAATTTGTATATGAATTGTCTCCCTTTTTTTCTCCGCTGATTTAAACTCATTTTTGGTTTGCTTTTGGTGGATTTCCTAGATAACTTGTCAGTAATTTACAATTTCTCTACAAGTGACCGGCTACTAACCTCACACAATTTCTAAAATCAATGGTGAGAGACAAATGACCCAATGTCCAAGATCGCATTGTCACGGGAATTTCGCCTCGCTTTAGAATCGGACCAGTAACCTCTGGACTACAAGTCCAATGCTCTCCCTTAGTATAATTGAGCACAGCACTTAGACTGAAGCATATCATATGGTTCATTGAAAAATCCATTTAATTTTTTATCAGAAAACAGCCAAGTTTCTTTACAATAAATCACAGCATGGCGCTAAAAAATGATAAACTTCTGTGGACAATGCTAGAGATGTGCAATAAGGAAAATGTAAAAAAGGGCATCGGAGTTTCTTTATTTGGAATTAAGTAGTATCAATAATTAGATAATGATTCAAAATATGATTATATCAATGTATTTGTTGTACATCACATTTAGCTCATATCATATTCTAAGGGCTTTAATATGTTCGGATAATGAAATTTGCTTTCAGCAGACAGTGAACATATCATTTCCAAAGAGACATCTTTCAAAATGGAGTTGATAGCTGAAATGATAATCAAATCTACAATTCCAAATATGTTGCACTTAGACATAAAAGCTTTAAAAATAAGTACATATAAACAAAATAACCATATATGCTTGACATTGCTAACAATACACATTTAGTCCTTGTTCAATTGACATATTCTCATTTAACAAAGTATAGGATCAAAGAAAACCTGAAAGTTAAAGGCCCATTATCCCCCAGAAATGCCTTTTTTTTTGTCTCCAAAATGTAACTCATTGGCCAATCACCTGACAACTCTTGCTTTTTGGCAATTACTATTAATGGTGTTGTAGTATTTTGTATGGAAGTTAAAATACCACTAAACAAATTGTTTACAATTTGCTACTTTTATAACTGATAACTTCACATTTGTCACTACTCTCTTCAGGTGACAACACCCAACATGCACTTTAATGATTATTTAAATATTATTTAACTTATGTTAAAAATTGATTTTTCTAAAGGAAAAACATATTGGTTTCTGAGACATAATGTGCCTTTAAAATAATAAATTATGTGGTATACAACAGTTACAACACTGCATGTCCCATTTTGGATGTTTGGTAAGTGTATATGGGCTACATATGCCTTTCAAGTGTGTAATATTTCATAAAATGCTATTGTTGTTGTTGTTTTATTTTTTTTCAAATAAAATATATAAGCAGTAAGCAGTTTAAAGCTGAAAAACAATAGCATATTATTATCATTATAACATAAAATCATGGATAGAACATATTAAACATAAATTGGTCAAATACTTAAATAAATATTTCAAGTAAGAATGCACATACAAAATGATGAAAAGACTTCATTATTACTTCATTATATAACCTATACAAAATGTCAGTTCTAATTCAATATATTAATTTAATTATCATAATTTTGACTGAAAGATATCAAATTAACTATATTACATTTATTATTAACATAATTATGTGCACAAAATTTCATGCACTCTCATAATTATATAAATACAAAACTGTCATATTATATCCTAAGCAATGAAAAATTACTTGAAACAACTTGCAAGGCCAAAAAATAAGCTGACAAAATACTAAATAATGGTAAGAATAATTCAATCATAAAATGTGCAAGTGATAAAATATCAATAATAGTAAAATTAGAAAAAAAATCCTAAAGTATTGTCAATATTATATGGTCCTAAATTGTACAAAACTAGACACATCTAAAAATGCTAAACATCTCAGAAAAAAAAGCTTCACTACATTTTCAAACTGATTCATTAATTCACTATATATAATCTTTTTTTCTGTTAATTTGAAACAAGTATACCTTGACCTTGACCTTATTGACTAAAAACCTAACCAAAGGGTTAATGTCCATGCATAACAAAATACCTTACAAATCAGTCAAATGGGGGGGGGGGGAATAGAAAAATTGTCCTTAACTGACTTTGACCATTCAACCTTAAACCTAAAATCCAACCATATAGGTCCATGCAACATATCGAGAAACTAGAAATGTGTCCATAGGACACGGATGCCCCCACACACCACTGTTCTGTCAATCTTATGACTCTAGGTCAAATATTTTTTGGACTACATGTGCCACAAGTTGAAAACTAAAAATCAACAAAGGGCCATAATTCTGTTAAACTTGGTCGCAGCAAAAATTCCTACCTTTACTACCATCTACACATTAAGGTTGTTAATCCCTGGAAGTTTAAGCGAAATCTGCCATCCGGTTTAAGAGGAGTTGCAATCACAAAATTTTTACATAGTATATAATGAAAAAAACAACAAAGGGCCATAATTCTGTTAAATTTGGTTGCAGCGAAAATTCCTTCCTTTACTGCCATCTACACATAAAGGTTGTTCATCCTTGGAAGTTTAAGCAAAATCTGCCATCCGGTTTAAGAGGAGTTGCATTCACAAAATTTCTATATAGTATATAGTGAAAAAATCAACAAAGGGCCATAATTCTGTAAAGTTTGGTCGCAGCAAAAATTCCTTCCTTTACTACCATCTTCACCTTAAGGTTGTTCATCCCTGTAAGTTTAAGCAAATCTGCCATGCGGTTTAAGAGGAGTTGCATTCACAAAATTTCTACATAGTATATAGTGAAAAAATCAACAAAGGGCCATAATTCTGTTAAATTTGGTCGCAGCAAAAATTCCTTCCTTTACTACCATCTACACATTAAGGTTGTTCATCCCTGTAAGTTTGAGCAAAATCTGCCATGCAGTTTAAGAGGAGTTGCGTTCACAAAATTTCTTCATAGTATCTAGTGAAAAAATCAACAAAGGGCCATAATTCTGTTAAATTTGGTCGCAGCGAAAATTCCTTCCTTTACTACCATCTACACATTAAGGTTGTTCATCCCTGTAAGTTTAAGCAAAATCTGCCATCCGGTTTAAGAGGAGTTGCGTTCACAAGATTTCGGGACGTACGGTCGGACTGACGGACTGACGGACTGACACTCGGACGGACAAGTGCAACGCTATATGCTCCCACTCTGTGGGGGCATAAAAAAACAAATCTTAGAAATTTTGGTCAATAAATAAAAGGCACAATGAGGAAGCATGTGACAAAAGACAAACCAGCAAGACAATGTTCCACTGAAAATCTTGACAGTACAAAGAACTGATATTAAAGGTCTGTGGTACAATTAAGCCTGCACTCATTGCTATTGAGGAATATCCCCTAATTGCCTTTGAGGAATATCCGTAATTGCACATGAGGAATATCACCTAATTGCTCTTCAGGAATATCACCTAATTACTCTTGATCTTGTGGAATATCCCCTTCCTAATTGCTCTTGTGGAATATCACCTAATTGCTCTTGCAGAATATCACCTAATTGCTCTTGAGGACTATCACCTAATTGCTCTTGAGGAATATTGCCTAAATGCTCTTGAAGAATATCACCTAATTGCTCATGGGGAATATGCCCTAATTACTTTTGAGGAATATTCTCTAATTACCATTGTTGCTGTTGAGGAATATCACCTAATTGCTCTTGTGGAATATCCCTCAATTGCTCATAAGGAATTTTCTCTTGTGTAATTTCCCCTTTCTTGTCCTTGAGGAATTTTCTTTATCCGCTTAATAGCTTTTGAGTAATTTTTCCTTTATTATTGCTCTTGAGAAATCACCCTTCATGCTTTTGGAAATTAGATCTATTACACTTCATGCTCTTGTGGAATTTCCCCATTTAGGACATTGTAACTAAATTTCAAAAGAATAGTTAAATGCAAATATAAATTGTCAGTGTCACCTGGGATGTCACTTTGTTTTTTTTTGCCTTTTTTTCCTTTTTGGACCTTCAAATATGACCTTTATCTTTGTAACACTCTGAAGCATTTACATCAAGATCAGATTTCTTGGGCTCTGCATCTATACAGGTGGTGAAAGGCTTATTACTTCTCAGGCTCCATCAGGGTAAAGGTTAGGTGTCTAAATTTTGATGACAAGCCTTATTAAGCACAGAACTTACTGAACAATATAAAAAGGGTGGTAACAAGTTGGTAGAATTTGATGGACTTAGTGAGTGAGTGACAAATTTCATGAGCTTACCAAGAGACTGACCTTTTTTCCTTGCACTGAGCTTAAGCAAATTATGTAACATTAAATTGTTAAAATAGAAAATTGAAGAAAAAAAGTGCTAAATCATAATTATAAGGAACATAAAGCAATGAAATCAACAAATATGTGCATGAAATTTTGTGCAAAAAACTTCTTATTCCTGAAAAGAAAATCTAAGAAAAAGGCAATTATAAAAAAATAATGTAAAATTCAATCCAAAAATTGTATTTCACCAATCAAAATAATAGTTTCAACATTCCAAGAAGCTGAAAAAAATAATCAAATCATATATCAACTAATACAGGACTATATTTCAGGATTTTACTATACATTTCTTTTTAATTAAATAAATACAAAACATAATTTTTTTTTTCATTATACACAAGACATTTGTTGGTTTATTTAAATAGTTGAATCACAAGTCATTTTTTTTATCAGAAAAGTCCTTTTTTGAGCATTATTTATATTTTCTAACTTTAGTGCACAAGCTCAAGTTAAGTTTAGAAAGGTCAAGGGCATGCTTTAAACTTTGTCATATCACAGCAAACAGGAATGCACAAATTAGGGATGGTGTTAATTCCCACAAAATTTTTTTTTTTACGAATTCTAAATTTAATTTTTCAAAAAAATCAACGCTGTTGGATACAATTTCTTGAACTCAGGGACTGGAAATCTGCCATTCAACATGGGAAAGAAACTGTAGGATGAAAATATTGCCTAATTATTCAAAATTCTTCTTAAACATCTCCATTCACAGCAGTTGAAAAAAATTTAAGAAAATTGCCTAATTAATAATTCAAAGCTTTCAACATTTTACACTGATTGGTTAAAAAAAATATTCGACAGCATGATAAAAAATTAACAGTGTAGCTAGCAAAACTCAGATTTTCAAGCCAAAACTTTTAAACAGCATTATGTGAAGAAATAATGCAGAAACACGTTTTGCAATCTATACTGTTGATTTAAATCTGTCAAGGCAAATAAGAGAAAATAATGTCACGATTGGTTAATAAAGCAACTGCAATCAATTCAAAATGTTAGTTATTTCATTAAAAAACAATTTCTTTAGTCCCAAAATCAGTTAAATTTTTTAGAGCAGATCTCTGTCCATGGATTGGTTATCCAACAACAGGTCGCAAAGACTTTGGTACCATAAGACCACCAAGTTTGAAGAAGAAGGAATTTTCTTTAATTATTTTATATAACAGACTTAAATCGAACATTCTTTTATCAACTTAAGGGAATTCAAGATGCAAGAACTAAAAATAAAACACCTTAAAAGGAAATTAATCCAGAAAAAAAATGCCACTTATCCCTGTGGTACAAATAGACTGCTCTTCTCTTAATATAGAATTGTATTAAGTTAACTTTTGACAAAAATTCAAGTTAAAGTTACAACTATCTGACTAACTGAAGTACCATTTTGTTCTAGACTCAAATAACAATCACTGAATATTTCTGTTTTATTCTTGACAGGAATTTCAAGCACTGAAATATCAGGTGTTACCTTGACAAATTTAAAACACTGAAACTTTTGTTGTTGCTTGTTGTTGTTTTTTAAAAATCTTGACGCAAGCACTGAAATGTCCACTTTTTCATCTTGACAGTGGTAATGGTAAATAGCAATTCTTGACAGGATGGTAAATAGCAATTCTTGACAGGATGGTAAATAGCAATTCTTGACAGGATGGTAAATAGCAATTAAGAAGGACAGTGGTTACTTTACAATCTCAGGGACAAGATGGGCAAGGAGACAGCATCAGCAAAACTTTCAGCAATTCAAAACTTACCCCTGGTATTTTTGGAAACATCAAAAAAGCAGCCTGAATTATATAAAAAGACCAAGTATCTGTAAATAATTTGATTGTTTCTATAACTCTCATAGTATTGAGTTGCATCAATAATTCCTTTTTGTTAATTAAATTGTTAAAGAATTTTGTTGAAAATTCACTTTTCAGTCACAAAATTAATTCTTATTGCAGAACCCTTTATTTCATGTTTTTGATTTTATTTATATAATTGACTGCTATTATAATTTAATTCTATTCAAATATCAGCTTAATGTCATCCTTCATTTTCATTTTTAACTTACATAATCTTATTCTTCACTGCAGTTTTAAATTTTCTTGGGCATTTACTGATTTTAAATATTGTTGAATTTATTTTTGGAAGTTTTGTACAACTATTCACTGATAATGCTTTAAATTGATATTGTGTGACTGTATTATTCAATGACAAATCTCTTCTTTTAATTTTTTTTTTTAGTTTTGAAAATTAAATCATTCATTTATACACCCCTTTCCAAAATTATTTGGGCTTTCCATAATTTGAATTCGCATTCACCGTTAATAGCTACAGTACTGGACACGCGAAACCCGCAAAAGTCGCGTTATGCCGCGAGTGTAGTCTATGTCGCGACGGGACACTTCGCGGTAAAACATCGCCGCGTGCAAGTTCGCCGAATTTCGTGGCGGGTCACGAAAAATCGCCGCGATGTATCGCCGTAATTTACGGCGAATCTTCAGCAATAATTGTATTAGAAAGTACTACTTGGTCCTTAATTCCCGTGGTCTTTAATTTTGAAAACTTTAAAAAAATCTTGTAAACGTCTTGTATATTTATAAATATTTAGCATTTGAACATGTACAGCGTATACATTTTGTATATTAAAACAAAGCAATCAGGTGCTGGTGAAAATTAGTTAACAATAAAACGAGATTGAAATTACAAAAGGTAATTGGTACTACATCAAAGAACGCACGATAACAAATTGTCCAATTGTTATTTTGATAATAATACAAATGTAATTAAAATCCATTGTTTACTTTCGCACATATTCTATTTTTAGAACAATGCAAAGCGACATTTAGCACCGATTCACAGGTGTAACTAATTATTACGTCTAATACGCTAATTATGATTGTTGAAAATTGTAAAAGTTTTATCACTTAAATTGACATTCTTTACCTTCAATTTCACGAGTAAAAAATGCCAGGTGCATGAGTAGGTGATGAGTAGCAAGATGCAAATCAGATTTTTTTTTATTCCCGCCAAATCAGCCAGGGTATTTGACCCAAAAAATTCCCTCGAAAACAAAAATAAAATCGGAGTTAAATCACACATTTAATATGTAAAGTAACGAGTGATCATTCATGAGGGCATTCTGTGCTTAAAATTAGGGTGTTACTATTTAAAGTATTTACATAAATAGCGACCAACCAGGGAAGGATATTTTCCTTACGTCACGCAGTACTGCATGCGCGCGGCAATTAAGTTGAATTAACTAATAATAGCACGTATCAAATTAAGGTGTGGAAACGGGATTAAAATTTTTTTTTCAAATTAATGAATATTTGTAAAGCATTTATATGGTCACTAGTTTACCATGTGGTAATTTTAATGTGCTTTGGGGTACATGTTCGTTTGTTTATGACTGACGACACTGATTAAATACTATAAGCCCATGCAATAAAACATTTCTGGTAGAAGCGTGGTCATAAAATTGACCGAAAAAAATATCCTTTCATATGCATTATTGTTTTGATAGCAGACACAAGTATTGCACAATATCTTCAAGATCATTAAAATGTAAATAAAATATCACAATCAAAATGCACTTACGATTAATGATATGTCAATAATTGACACAATCAATATCCAACATTTTTTTTACTTGAGCAATAATTAAACATGTGTAATCATTCCTTGACAAAAAGAAATGACAGTTTTTTTCTGATATATAGAAAAGAGGTGAAAGTCAATCGAGTGTCGGCATTTCTTTGATGATTCGGCAACAACTACAGGTGTGTAAACATCAAAGATTCACAGATTCTTCAGAAGAGCCGACCAGTCATTTGTCAGAGGTCATTTCGTGTGTAAATTTTGTATTTATTATTTAACAATGGAAACATTATATTCCTTTTATTTATGGATGCTTCTTTTTGCGCGAGTGTTTTTGTGTCTTTTAGCGCTATGGAATTTCAACAATCGGCGATAATTTTCGGTAACTAACAATTAAATATTTTAACATTTTAAAAACAGGGGTGCAAATATCCGCCATTCAGAAATTATAGCAGACAAATCTTGCGTGTGTTATTTTTTACAAACGTGTAATAAATTGAGTAATGATCACCCGAGAGAACGAAATGTCCCGGTGATCCACTACATTTAGAAATGAACAAGTTAATGTCGTATCAATTATGTATCTTTTTATGTAACTAAATATCTTTTTACACATATATTATATTTATATCTCTACTTTAAACTCAATATGTACCCCCCCCCCCCCCCTAAAAATAGTTTTACACGTGTACATGCACACTATTTACCTGCAGATGGAGCCGCATACTTGTACTGCGTCGCATTTATACATTGAGGTCATGATTCCGCCATTCACGGAAAGTTTTTAACGGTGTTATTTGATTTCGCCGTGGTTATTTATATTTGCTGTTGGCATCAAAGATAAATAGAGAAAGGGCATTTTAGCAAATTACAAGATTTTCTTGATACAACTTCATGTAGATCTACTAATTAATTTTCGTACTTGTACATGTATATCTGGTTTCAAGTTCACAGACTACACTTATAAATAGATCTACATTTATTATACAAATGAACATGTATTATTCCCCGCGAATCGCGGCAAATGTTCACGGCAAAATCGCCGCGAGTTGAATTCGCGGCGATTGTCTCAAGTTGCCGCGAATTCGCTCGCGTTATAAAGCATGAGAGTTCGCCGCGAATACGCGAATTGTGCGGGTTTCGCGTGTCCAGTACTGTAAAACAGGGCTTGTAACAGTTTGAGAGTCGGAAAAAAGTCCCAATTAAATCTGTCAGGATAGAGTCTGCATGGCATAAGGATAGAGTCTGCATGGCATAAATATTTACACCAACTCAAAGCAGAGTTCAACTCCCTGTTGACAGGTCAATTTCAGCAACTGTTGTAGCTCATATGACCGGCTCTAGAATATATATATTTGTATATCAATATCGAAAACCCCTTAACTTCCTAACTGACCATTCCAAATTCAAAAGCAGGGCAAATTTAGCATGTTAAAGTGTTAATTAAAAGTTAATAATAAATATATTGTGTACAAACAAATCCTGAAATGTAGCCTGTAGAATTTGTGCAGTAAACGTTTTTTTTGTGATCAATTTGCTCTTACCAATTTCTCAATTTCCTCTTTCACTGATCTTTCCTGCAAACAAATATGTTCTATATAAAATATCATATCATATTACTATATACCACATTAAATCACTGAGGCGTTATCCGTAACAGAAATTGTGGACGTTATCTTTATCCTGTTTATTAATAATATACTGAAAACAAACGAGTCCCTAATATGCACCTGAAAAGAAAAAGTAACTGTTGCCTGTAATTATTTGCAAGGCAAGAGGTATTACTTTGTGTCTATTAACTGTGTTTACTAAAATAAATGATAATTCCTTTAAAGCTACAAAGCATTCTATATGGTCACATACACCTTTTCATTACAAAATGTGAAAATGCTTATTTGATGGCAAAATAACAAAATGACATATTTTCAAATTGTTTGATATTTATCTGAATAAACATTCTGTTATAGACACATAATTATATTTTTATAGAATGTTAAAATTTCATAAGTACATAGTATTATATTACCCTCTTAATATTTTAGTTTGCATTAAAACCTTTATAAATTAAATGTGCCTTTAAAAGTATAATTTTTAAGGGAAAGATACAGTATAAAATAATTCAACACAAAAATGTGAAGTCTTAAGCTAACATAAAGCATCATTTCATTATTTGACAACTCTCATAATTAAAACACTGACATCATGCACTCTGCAATATTTTATTTACTTACAGAGAAAATAAAATGTCAATCTTATAATTGCTTATAACTTCTGAAATGATTTACATTGGTTAACTGAAGAATGTTTTATACATTTTTAGATAAAAACTAGTCCTTATCAATTAGTCCTTATCAATAATTATCTTCTAAAACAAAACATAGCATTTCAATTAATTTGATGCAGAATAATTTTTCTCACATCATATTTAATTTGTTGCTTACCTTTTCAGTACATGAATATCCTTTTCCTGAATATTTCCAACCTGGCCTTAAAATTGTCATTCTACAATCGTATCTTTTATTTTTACAAAAACCAAGAATAAACGTTTTACGAAACCAAGTATAATTCTTTTACAGAAACCAAGTTGAAAATCTTTCACAAATGCCAATTACCACTTCTATCAACAAGCATCTTTAATAATTAATTAGTTATAACTTTTTTAAAAAATCCTATAAAGCATTTTAAACAGAATTGTTTGAACAAAGACTCGCTCATTCAGACTGTTTGTATATTATTGACATACAAATATTTTCTCAGTTATGGAATGGTAATTATTGGACGGCTGCCTCTCGCTGAATTATCTTTCAAATCAGAGTCTAATATCTCATCCAAAGTTGTTTTTTCTTCTCCTAAATATATCCATGACAACTGTATTTTCAATAACATTGTACTATCGTGACTTTTGTAAAGAATCATATTTGATACCTTAAGACAGATGAAAGCAGTCAATTCGAATCGTGATAAAAGACATGGTATCACGACTACAAGGAAAAATTGTTTATCATGATTTAAAATAGCTCAGCGTCGCCTATCGCTATGGTAACAATGATGTCAACTGACATTGTCCTAGACGGAAAATACAGCTTGCCGGTTTCCTGTGTAAAATCTTTCAAATATTATTCTAGCAATTATCTGTGTATTAAATTTGATTTTCTGTCACAGTGTTTATTTGATACTGTTGGTACTGCCAATAAAGAAAATTAAGAATCTGTCAAACTGTTGTCAGATTTTATTTTCTCCCCGTTGACAATGACAGAACATTTTGACCCATTTCTGACAATGTGTATCCCAGGGTAGCTGATAACTAGCATGATTTATTGCTTTCATGTGACGATAATTTCAAAGATTTACTGCCATGATGCATGGAAACTCGTGCATTTTTCCATTCAATCAATTCCAATTTGTTTGCCGAGTTAATAACTTAAGGATTTCCATAATCCACGACAAATATCTCACACTGGCAACATTGCAAACTTTGAATTTAGCTAATATAAAAAACATTTGATCTGCCTTTGTTTTGTCGTAAAGCTATAAGTCCCTCAATATTCACGTTCATTGATGGAGACAGAAATAAGAACAGCAGTAAAAGTATACAAAATACTAAACAATATATGTTTAAGACAGTATATGGCATTACCTTCGAATTATACTCAGTATAATAACACCACTTCATGCTGTCCTTCCATGCATCATTGCATGTACAAGTGATTGCTTCCTGCGTAAAAATGCCAACCTTCTGCTAAGGTTATTTTACAAGAATTAAAAATCTGTCTGAATTCAAACCCTCAGCAGAATTCAAACCCTTAGTTATGAGGGTCAGTGATTCAAGCTCAGCAACCTTAACTAATTGGTCATAGCAGTCTCTATTAATCAAAATAGCATAGAATAATTACTTCACATGACCTGCCGTTAAACCATAACTTAATCAAACCACTGAAATTATCAAATGACTACTATATTGTGATGGAAATTATGGTGTTTCGATATAAAGTCTTGTCAAACAGACAGAAATACAATTTAGTTTATTATAGTTTAAAGAGAGGTTTATTGGTATACATATTGATTACAAGTTAAAACTTCATGTCAGCTTCTATAATAACTAATGTGAACTTTCAATCCAAAAGTTTCATATTACAACAAGAAAGCTAAGACAGTCACAAAGCGCTCACCTGACCCAAACATTTTGATAACGTTTTTTTAACTCTTATTTAACGGGGTGCAACGATTCACCAAAGTTTGAATATATATGAGCCGCGTCACGACAAAACCAATGTAATGCGTTTGCGACCAGCATGGATCCAGACCAGCCTGCGCATCCGCGCAGTCTGATCAGGATCCATGCTGTTCACTATCAGTTTCTCTACTTGTAATAGGGTAGGTAACGAACAGCATGGATCCTGATCAGACTGTGCGGATGCGCAGACTGGTCTAGATCCATGCTGGTCACAAACGCATTACGTTGGTTTTGTCGTAACATGGCTCATATGAATAAACTGTTTCCCATGGATTAACTGATTTATAAGTTGAAATTTTGGTTCGGTACATCAAGGCACCAGCTGTCAATCAAGAGCGCCTGCAGAAATATTATCCAATCAGCATTCATCATTTCATAAACAGTATCGCATGTGAACAGAAAAGAAATTGACAGGCATGTTTCTTTTTTTTTATTTAAATGTTTGTCATTTATTACTAATTAATTATTATTCAAAGCCAATATAAGGTAAACATTATACAATTACAAGTTTTTTAACAGCAAAATGATTTGTATGAATTAATTCACGAAAGTCAGGATTTGAAAAGTTCTTATATCATTTTCTTTGATTGTTTCATTTGTTTGATTTCACGGCACACCAACACAGTGTAGGTTGTAACAGGCATTTTGGAAGAGCTCTTTTTTTCAAAATTCAAAAACAAAAATTGTGTAAAACTGCAGGCAGCAACAATAATAGCTTAATACTCATTAAAACGTCTAAAACTCAAGAGAATTTTTACAGTCAGCTTGGAAGGAGAAATTAAAAATTCTATAACTCTCCCCGTCTTCAAAGGAGATTGAGAATCTGTCATTTTCTTGAACATGAATAATATAGAAGCTATGATTAAGCCTGGTGATTTCACATTTTTTATACAGAGCTTTAAGAAGAAAAAATAATTTACCGAATGAAAGAGTCAACTGTCATTTTGTTGGAGACAGTATAAGAGATAGGGATGTTTTAAGGCTTCATTAAGTAGCCCGTCAGTAATGAGTACTTGTAAGAATATATACATATATTTCCCATTGTCTCTAATGTCAACTGATTGAGGGTATTTGCATAAAATTGAGAGGAAAACATCAACAATCTTATATGATTATAGGGTAATATTTTTTTCCCAAATGTGTGCCATTGAGTTATTGTTATGAATAATGTTTAAGAAAAATGAAAATTTGCATAATTTTTTTATGGTTAGATAATTGTTCGAGAGGGGGCGGGAGACAGGGCTGGCTATGTTACGTTGTGCTTTAAGTTACATCATTAGTAGAACCACCAACCTTTTGTAAGCTTTTTCAGCTGCATTAAGCTGCGGTCTCACTTACTCCCGGCAGAGCCCAGGACCACCCACGTAAGTTACGGGGATGATTCGGGTTGAAATTATTGTTGCAGTCACACTTACCCAGGCAGCACTACGGTAATTCCAAACTAACCATCCAGGATGCCTTCCAGACCATCAAGGCATAGCCCAGGTGAAGCTACGGTTCATGCCAGTGCTTCCCTGGTCGTTCCTGAATGGCGCCTGAAGAGCCCCGGTTGACCCAGGCAGAGCCCCAGTTGATACAGGCAGAGCCCAGGTAGAACCCCGTTATGAAGTTTTCTGGAAGTACTCAAAACCCACAGACAGGTCGAAAGGTCAGAGGCAAATGATATTAATACAATGACCCAATTAAACCACTTAACCATGGAGTGTTCTTGTGTTTAAATTTAACATTTTGAACACCAGCCATGATAATGACTTGTCTGTGCAATATGAAATATGAACCTTATGGACTGTGCAAATGAAACAAGTCCATATGGGGTGTGATATGGATTTGATATGGACTTCTTGGACTCGATGTAAAAGTTGAAAGTTGTAAAATACATGGTAATAATTCTGCAAGGGTAAACCTAGACTTAAGTTCTGCAGAAAATCTTTATCATATTCAGGCTCAAAACTTTGGAATTCTCTTTCCTTAAGCCCCAGTCACATTAGAGCTTACGACAAGTGAAGACCAGTTCACGATCACCAGTGACCTCTGGTCGCGGACAATCTTTAAAACGTCTTACGACGGTCATCGGTGATCTTTGACAGTCGCAGGTTATCTTATTTAGGTCCCACGACCAATTTCAGTCGTAGACAGGTTTTTGAGCTTGCACAAAAACCTCCTTGCGATCAAACAGGTCGCTAGTGATCTTATAAGGTCTTAAGGCTGTCGCACGATGGTCGTTCGGAAGTGCGACAATCTTACGACAGTCTTTACAAATTTCCAATAGTCACTGATAATCTTAAGTAGTCTTTAGTAATCGTGTGATGGTCGTACGACAAGTTGTAGGTGATCGCATGTTATGTAACGGGTAGTCGTACGTAATCCCAGGCAATCTTGAGACCATCGTACGCTTACTTATGACCTGTCGTGCGATTGTCAATGATGACTTGTCTTACCATACTAGCAAAAGTAAATTTATTTGTGCAACAAGAGCCACCGCCGGGCGGGGGCAACGCTCGACTTTTTACTTTTTCTAAACGCAAACATAAAAGGTTTGAACATATATTGATGTTTCCTTTTTATAAATTTAGTTGGTCTGTCTTGTCACATTAGTTTTGTTTATATATTTTGTATATATATGAATAGAAACATTAAGCATATTTCTAAAAATAGCAACAGTACGCAATTTCTAAAAATAGCAACAATGACGCAATTTCTAAAAATAGAAACAATGACGCAATTTCTAAAAATAGAAAAAAATGACGCAATTACTAAAAATAGCAACACTGACGCAATTTCTAAAAATAGAAAAAATGACGCAATTTCTAAAAATAGAAAAAAATGACGCAATTTCTAAAAATAGCAACAATGACACAATTTCTAAAAATAGAAAAAATGACGCAATTTCTAAAAATAGAAAAACATGACGCAATTTCTAAAAATAGAAAAAATGACGCAATTTCTAAAATAGAAACAATGACGCAATTTCTAAAAATAGAAAAAAATGACGCAATTTCTAAAAATAGAAAAAAATGACGCAATTTCTAAAAATAGCAACAATGACGCAATTTCTAAAAATAGAAAAAAAAATGACACAAATTCTAAAAATAGCAACAATGACGCAATTTCTAAAAATAGAAAAAATGACGCAATTTCTAAAAATAGAAAAACATGACGCAATTTCTAAAAATAGAAAAAAAATGAAGCAATTTCTAAAAATAGAAAAAATGACGCAATTTCTAAAAATAGAAAAAAATGACGCAATTTCTAAAAATAGAAAAACATGATGCAATTTCTAAAAATAGACAAAAAATGACGCAATTTCTAAAAATAGAAAAACATGACGCAATTTCTAAAAATAGAAAAACATGACGCAATTTCTAAAAATAGAAAAAAAATGAAGCAATTTCTAAAAATAGAAAAAATGACGCAATTTCTAAAAATAGAAAAACATGATGCAATTTCTAAAAATAGACAAAAAATGACGCAATTTCTAAAAATATAAAACATGACGCAATTTCTAAAAATAGAAAAAAATGACGCAATTTCTAAAAATAGAAACAATGACGCAATTTCTAAAAATAGAACAAAACTGACACAATTTCTAACAAGAGCTGTCCGTAAGACAGCGCGCTCGACTTTTTTATTGCTTGCCAATAAAAAAAGTTTTTGCAGTAAAAGGCAATACAAGAATCTCTGTATTTTTAAAGTGAACAATGGCCATGAGCATTAAGATATTTAGTGAAGAATTATTTTACTGAATTGTGTGATACCCTTGAACACTGCAGGTTCAGTGGATAGGAATGAATTTTTTTAGATTTTTTAAGTTTTTTAGTGCTTGCCTATAATACAAAACATTGACAGTTAAGGGCCATAATTCAAATAAAATCTTTGACAGAATTACCTTCTCCTGGACATGTTTGGGAATCATGATTGTAAACAAGTATTCCAACTTTCAAATTAATATCTCAAACAGTTCAGTCAAAAAGTGGACTGGTACTAAAAACTTAACCAAGATTCTAAGTCGATAAAAGGCCTTAATTTTTAAAACAAATCCTTGACAGAGTTACCTTCTCTTGCGTACAGATGGGGGTTATGATGTGAAATAGCATTAAAAGTTTCAAAGCAATATCTCAAAGGGTTAAGGCAATAAGTGGATTTTACCCATATTCAATGTATTTTCTAAGTCAAAAAGGGGCATAATTCTGTCAAAAACCTTGACAGAGTTATGTCCTCTTGTCTGTTGATGAAGGTCGTGATGGTAAACAAGTATGGTCAGTTTCAAAGCAATACCTCCAATGGTTTTGAAATAAAGTGAGGTGGTACAAAAAACTTAACCAAGCTCAATACACTTTCTAAGTCAAAAAAGGGCCATAATTCTGTCAAAAACCTTGACAGAGTTATGTACTCTTGTCTGTAGATGGAGGTTATGATGGTGAACAAGTATGGTAAGTTTCAAAGCCATACTTGTAATACTTCTGAAATAAAGTGGGGTGGTACGAAAAACTTAACCAAGGTGTGACGCCAACGCCGACGCCGACGCCGGGGCGAGTAGGATAGCTCCCCTTTTCATAGAAAAGTCGAGCTAAAAATAGAAAAAAATGACGCAATTTCTAAAAATAGAAACAATGACGCAATTTCTAAAAATAGAACAAAACTGACATAATTTCTAAAAATAGAAAAAAATGACGCAATTTCTAAAAATAGCAACAATGACCCAATTTCTAAAAATAGAAAAAAAATGACGCAAATTCTAAAAATAGCAACAATGACGCAATTTCTAAAAATAGAAAAAATGACACAATTTCTAAAAATAGAAAAACATGACACAATTATATACATGTATATATATATATACATATATATATATTTGATATATATATATATATTTGATATATATATATATATATATATCTATATATGTATATATATATATATATACATGCATATATATGTATTATATTTATATATATATATATACCTGCATATATGTATATATATACACACACACATTTATATATATATATATATATATATAATACATATACAGGGATCATTCTAGGGGGCGATTTCCGCGATTTCTCGCAAAAAAAATCACCAAAATCTCAGAGAAATTTGTGAAATGAGAGAAAATCTCGCACAGCAATTTGAGCCCGAAAATGTCTAATCACAATAAAAAAAATGCTACAGTTACACAAAAATATGATGAAAAATTCACAATTCCCATCAAGAATTTAATTTCAAATTGTTTATTAATAAAATCGGTGTAAAAAAACTCCAAAAAGTAGTCCAACACTTTGAATTATTTAGCCTAAAATAATTGCCGATCGGAGACCGCAAATTCACCGTACGGTATGATGGCTAACCTTTATCTATCTGTAAGTCGAGAATTTACATAAAACACTTTTAATTGATTTTAATAAAAATTGTTAGACACAGACTAACATAAAAATGGACATGTAAAAAACAAATACCGGTAAAATTTGTCTTCTAAATGTCACATCAACCACGGTAAATTTTGCCGTAAAGAACAAATTAAAAAAATTTGTTTTACGATTCCTGATGAAATAGCCGATAATAAATATTCTTTTATTGAACAAAAATATTTAATTTTATATTATTGCAATCAGCAACAGCTAGAATTGTGAATGTTTCAGCGGAAAACAGACAAATATTCAATTGTCACATATTTTCGCGATGTCGTGATTAAAAAAAAATACTAAAAGGAAGCTGAGTGTTATTTAAAGGTGTTTTATAACACTGAAAATGATGTTTATGAATAAAAATTACTTTAGGTATTGTTTATATTTGTGGATATGGAGATATTTGTCATTATGTGTTCAGGTCACATATTCAATGAATATTTTTTTAAAGGAGGGAGGTGTGTGAAGAGAATCATAAAGAAAACAAAATGTAAGGTTATAAAAAATATTCTTCAAATCTCAACAATCACTTCTGTACAGTACAGTGTTGTCCATTAGGAACATTGGCTGCAAATAATAGTTGTAGTAGATATCCATGTATAATTCTTTTATATTTCAGAATAAAAGTGTTATATTTATTTTTCACAACTAGAATTTTATTATGTTTAAAAATTCACAAAAGAAAAGGCATAGGATGTGTTAAAAAAGTGAAAACAAAAATCACTGTAATAAACAGAGCTACATCTTCTTATATCCTCATTAGATAAACAATGTTTATATGTACAGTGATTTTAAAAAGTTAGAAATTTCTATATTTTTAACCTCGCCCATCATGAAAATTAAATCTCTCAAGAAAATCTAATTTCTCTCATTAAAATTTCTCAAATGAGAGAAAATCTCTCACTAAAAATCCTGACCAGAATGATCCCTGCATATACTATACATACACACACACACACACCAATAAATGCACAATCTGAGAAAATTCAGTAATATAACCTTCAAGGTCAAGGTCATTAAAGAGCCCAAGCAAATTTGGGTTTGATAAACAACAAGGTCTGGTCCTTAAGAATGTTCTGTTATAATATGAAGTTTATCCCTTCAAAAATAGCAAAGTTACAGTCAGTTACTGCCAAAACAATGAAAATTTCAATAATTTGACCTTCAAAGGCAATGTCATTAATGAGTGAAGGTCAAGGTCTTTCGGTATATTTTTAACAGTTATCTTGGAAGATTATTATGTTCAAGTTTGAAGACAATCCATTCAAAAATAACAAAGTTACAGCCAATAATAGCCAAAAAAATGAAAATTTCAATAATTTGACCTTCAAAGTCAAGGTCATTGATGAGTGAATGTCAAGGTCTGACTGGTTATTTTTAAGGGATATCCTTGAAGATTATTATGTTCAAGTTTGAAGACAATCCATTCAAAAATAACAAAGTAACAGCCAATAACAGCATGAACAAGCAAAAATTGGACTTTTAACCTTGAAGGTCAAGGTCATTTATGGATGAAGGTCAAGGTTAGTGTGGTCTACTGAAAGGTCTTGTCCCAAGGGTTGTTGTGGCCAAGTATGAAGACAATACACCAAGAAATAAAAAAGTTATGATCCAGGTACAAGTTTTCGGACGGCAACGGCAACGGAGACGGCAACGCCGACCTGACTATAACAATACCTCTACTTTTTTTTTCAAAAAAAAAAAAGTCGAGCTAAAAATGGTTTAAGTCGCAGACAATCGCTGATGATCGTCAGTTTTACAAGTCGCCGGTGGTCGCAAGTAATCGTAAGCTCTAGTGTGACTGGGGTTTTAGATATAAGAAACTCTACAAATTTACAGTCATTCAAAAATAATTATCTGAAATGATGGTTCTCTGGAGGGAATTTTAAATCCCATCTGAAAGTTGTATTATAAAATAATAAATGTATATTTTACTTTCATTGTCTATATTCTTTTTTAATGTTTTTTTTTTCTCTTTTTCTTCTAGCTATCATTTTATATGTTTCTTAACTATTTGTAACAATGTTACTTCTGTTGTTATCATACCTTTTGTTGTAAATGTTTATACTATGTACATTGTATATTTGATGGGAAGACCATGCCTATAACTATGTTGCCTCTTTAAATAAAGTCTTTATTATTATTATTATTATTATTATTATCATAAACAAACCTAAACACAGACATGTGAAATTACAGAAAATTTGATTCTTATTAATGACTGTATCATAATACTGCATCAATACGCAAAGTATTCTATTTGTGAAAATCTTGTATTTCAATAAATATTTCACCTATTAAAAACTACAAAAATTTTCAAATTATATAACCAAATGGAAATTTCATCAGAGCAGCTGCATTAATATAATGTAAGGCACTAAAATAATACAAGTAAGTCATTTGTTTATCTCTACAATGGCAGATATCTAATGATAGTCTAGCATTAGGTCTCTGTGATTTTCTCTGATATACGACCTGTCTCTTTATTGTCATTCCTATAGCTTTACAAAATGAACATGTCATGATTTGGCATATTGTTATATAGGCAAGATATATAATGCTTAAAAGCCTCTCTTTAAATGACAGAAACAGAACAACTTTCTGGAGGGTTAAGAAGCCTTCCTCACAAAGTAAGTAGTCTAGAGTTTAAATAAGATTCTGTTGATCCAGGACTTGTATTTCATATTTTTAAGTGGACTTTATTTCTTTTTGGTTGTTATTTAAGTTGCAATGACATTGTAAGGGTTTTGCAGTAACTTTAATTCCAGGTCATATGGCATATTTCTAGTTTTATAAGAGGAGAAAAGGTTCAGTTTCCCAGCCTCTATGCAGTATTTCAGACATAAGTGTGCACCTACGTAGAACCACAGACCTTAAATCCGCTAGCTGGATAACTTCCTTCATAGTTCCTTGCGGGATTTGAACCCACAGCTGTAAACACAAGTGATTTACTAAGCAAAGACCACACAAGTGGTGCATGAATCTTCAAACAAAATCAACTTCAGCTGAACACGAGTCCCAGATTAAGGTTCAAATATGGCTTTGAATTTTTTCTCTGTATATATCAGGTTACCTAATGATACATTGCAATTTCTTAGTATGCCTAGTAAACTCAATAAAGTTTTGATAATACATGTAAATTTATATATCATATTTGTTATAAATTGGCAAAATATTGCCAATTATATTTTGCCGATTGATCATCTTTTGAAAAGAACATCAATTAGGATTATTACACGCAAACTTTTTTTATCATATGACTGTTATATTCTTCAGTCATATTTATTTCTGGAGCTCATACTATTTTATACAGTATTATAATAACCTCACAAGTACATTTCAGATTCTCAGCAGTGTTGACATATTATTGGTAATTTATTTAGAAATTTCCCCATATTAATAACTATAATTATTACTGCATGGGGAGAAGTTATGGCCATATAATATTGTCAACCAGAAGTTTAATATAGGATAAAACTATACAACATACAGAGTTTGAACTCATGAACTTAACAACTTGTCTTAATAAGCTTATAAGAGTTAGCTTTTTATCTCACAAAATCATTATAATTGTAACACAAACATATAAGTTATAACCAATTTGATTTGGTGATATGGATATTTAACAGTCATTTACTATCTCTGTAGCTACATCTTAGAACAAGCATGCTTAATACATAATTCTATAAAAGAAAAAGAAAAAGAAAAATATATATGAAATATATAAAATTTCTTCAAACAATGAAACTGCGATTCATCTTATCATTTTAATTAATTACTTGGCTACTTTTGCATATGATTATGTAATTTTCAACTTATTGTGCTTACTCAGACTGCATCCAGAAATCTATTCCAGCTTAATGCTCTGTTGTTTTGTTTTTTTATAGTTAGTTTATACGAACTTATTTTAGTTTGATTGTGTTGAAAGCTGTAAGCTTATTGAAACACTCTCGAATCTATTCCTTAGAACCAACCAGTGCTAAGCAATGAGTGTAATGTTTCTTGCTAACGAAAATATCTTGCCCCCAATGGGGTTTGAACCCTGGGACACAGAAATCCTTAGATAACTATTTAATGTGTCAACCACTCAGCCATGCCACCACTCTCTTTATTGTTCTTGCTTACGTAGAACTAAAGAAAATTGCTTCTGAAATTGAAGATAATTTACTTACTAATACCATATAGTAACTAGAACTCCGCGAGTCGGATGTGTCGCCTTGTGAACAATGTAGTTTAGGAGAAATGGCCAGGACAAAAATGAAATATGAAAATAACAAAGGGCAATAACTAAAAAAATAATAAGTGCAGAGCAGCAGTTTCTGTGCACTGCACTTCTTATCAATAAGATCTATCATTCTATGATGTTTCAAGTCCATAGCTTTCATACTTGAGGAGAAATGACCAGGACAAAAATAAAGTAAGAAAATCAACAAAGGGCAATAACTCAAAAAATAAGAAATGCAGAGTATCAGTTCTTATGCACTGCACTTTTTCTTAATGAGATCTATCATCCTATGAAGTTTCAAGTCCATAACTTTTATACTTTCGGAGAAATGGCCTGGACAAAAATTAAGTATGAAAATTAACAAAGGGCCATAACTCAAAAATTAAGAAATGCAGAGTACCTGTTCTTGTGCACTGCACTTCTTCTTAATGAGACCTATCATCCTATGAAGTTTCAAGTCCATAGCTTTTATACTTAAGGAGAAATGGCCAGACAAAATTAAAGTATGAAAATAAACAAAGGGCAATAACTCAAAAAATAAGAAATGCAGAGTACCTGTTCTTGTGCACTGCACTTCTTCTTAATGAGATCTATCATCCTATGAAGTTTCAAGTCCATAACTTTTATACTTTCGGAGAAATGGCCTGGACAAAAATTAAGTATGAAAATTAACAAAGGGCCATAACTCAAAAATTAAGAAATGCAGAGTACCTGTTCTTGTGCACTGCACTTCTTCTTAATGAGACCTATCATCCTATGAAGTTTCAAGTCCATAGCTTTTATACTTAAGGAGAAATGGCCAGACAAAATTAAAGTATGAAAATAAACAAAGGGCAATAACTCAAAAAATAAGAAATGCAGAGTACCTGTTCTTGTGCACTGCACTTCTTCTTAATGAGACCTATCATCCTATGAAGTTTCAAGTCCATAGCTTTTTTAGTTGAAGAAAAATGGCCCGGACAAAATTAAAGTATGAAAATTAACAAAGGGCAATAACTCAAAAAATAAGAACTGCAGAGTACCGGTCCTTGTCCACTGCACTTCGGGTTATTGAAAGAAGCATGCATACCAAGTTTGAAGTCAATCAGACTTATAGTGACTGAGTTATGCTCCGGACAAGCTTTAGGGGACGCCGACAACGCCGACACAGACGCCGCCGACAAAAGTAACCCCTATATGTCACCTTTTCAAGGCGACACAATAAAATTGCTAGATATGTTTGCCTCCAAATTAACAAGTATAGTCCCTTTTCAAAATGACCAGGTTGTCTTTTTCTAAACAGTTACGATGTAATTAAAGAATTACCTGAGCTACTTTCTCCGATACATTGTGTTTCATGTTCTGTACACCTGGTAAAAACAAGCCCTTAGCGTTCTGACTAAGTCCGTCAAGAGCTTTCAGTTTCTCCGCCTCCGATAGATCGATCTGGCTGTCCTGTAACGTCCTCGTTCGGAACTTTGTCAACTCTGAATCACTAGATGCTTGATTCATCTGAACAGATTTTACATGGTTCCCCATCACAGCTGAAATATAAAATTCACCGTAACAATAAATCGTAACCCTTTTAAATTTTCGTGATATAATTGCTGATTAATTGGTCTACAATGAATATGCAGATTTCATATGACCAATTTCACACGACCAATCTAAATCATTTTAGCTAAATTTTTACACTAGAAATATGTAACCAATTCAAACAGCAATTTTCCTTTTTATTTTCCCCTACCTATTTAAAGTCAGGAAATAATGAAGAGTAACATCACCACCTTAGGTATCAATAATTCATTAATGTTTACTAGTTTAGATCATAACAATGATGATCATCAGGAGAGTTGACATTATTATGACTTGTACCATTGGTGGAATAGATGACATGCAAGAATCAGTAAGGTCTTTATCATAATACACACCTAATTGTATCATTGGATACCCACTGTTGACTCAACATGATAAATGTTAATGGTTCGGCCGTGGGTAGTCAACTATAACTTAATTGCTGCAAAATTTTTAATAAGTTAAATAAAAACACTTGGGAAATAACTTCTAAACTTTGAATTTGAAATAATTTTATACAATAAACCTGAATTAAACAGTAAGTTTAGCTTTAGATAGGGGACATGCAAAAGTTCAATCAATTAACCATTAATTAATTAGTCAATTAACTCTCACCATGCTAAAAATTTTATACTAAAATATGGCATGCTATAAATTTGAACAGTCCTTTGATAACTGTTTAGAACTAAAAAAAAATCAATATTCTAGAACCTTACCATTAGCCTCATGGAATCTAGGGACCAGATTTCAATATTCTAGAACCTTACCATTAGCCTCATGGAATCTAGGGACCAGATTTCAATATTCTAGAACCTTACCATTAGCCTCATGGAATCTAGGGACCAGCAGACATTTTCACAAAAAATCTTACGATTTATCGTAAGTTTTTCACTTACGATAATCGTAAGTTAAATCTTAAGTCATTTTCACAAAGCCACTCGTAAGTTAAAATTTTATCTTAAGATAAAAAATTCACTTACGATAAATCTTACGACAAAAACATCCCTAGCAACGTTCATTTGATAGTGATGTGCATGCTCTATATTTTGATTCCGGTTTTAAAATCAAGTAATCAAGGAGCTTGAAATATCTATTGAAACACAATCAAATTTCATTAAGAACAAAAAAAATGATTCAAACTGATATAATTTATATCTTGATTGAAGATAATTAATATATATCTAAAAGATTTCAGAAAGAAGGTCTACTATGTTATTAATAAATAAAAAGGTACCAACTAGTACATGCTGGCAATGGAATCGAACTCACCAATTGTACAAATTATAAGTTTTTCAATAATACTAAGTCTACAGGTATAGTTCACATTATTTTAAACTATTCATAACCCTCTCCATCGTGACGTCATCAAGTCATGACGTCACAAATGTATATGTTGAAAAATAATTATACCTCACTTTATGTTATTTATAGCATACTGTTTGCTTAATATTTAGTTGTCCTCCAACTTTTTGTTTGTTTTTATTCAATTTAGGTAAGAGATACATGATATTTTACCCTTAAGAGAGAAAAAATTACACTTACGAACGGGGAAGACCTATCGTAAAGTTACGACAGATTTTGCACTAAAGATTTTTTTAAGATTTTTTGTGAAAAGGAGATTTATCGTAAGATTTCTCTTACGACAAAAAATTGTCGTAAGATTTTTTGTGAAAATGTCTGCTGATTTCAATATTCTAGAACCTTACCCTTAGCCTCATGGAATCTAGGGACCAGATTTTACTATCAGTATTGAGTCAAGCCAGCCTGCACATTCCCCCATTATGACCAGACTCTATACTATTTGTTAGCTAAAAATCGTATATTTTTAACAATGAGATCCCTATAACTTTGAATAGACTGCTCCAATTAAAAGCTGGACAAATCCATTTCACAAATTCAGCAGGTTCAACAGTCAACAGTATATGGTCAGTGTGCATTTAATTTATATGCAGACTCGGGCCTTGACCTAAATTGGTGACATAGGTAAGTCCTTGCACTGTTTTGTTTGCTTGAATTAAAAGCCTAAAATATCAATCACTATTTATCTAACGATGTTAGAATAGCATACAGTTATAGCAAAACCAATACCATAAGCATAACCTGCCCATTTATTCTATAAAAAGATTTCAGTAGTTAGTTTTGTTTTAGATGTAACAAACATCTTAAACTGAACTATTAACCATCAAAAGTAACAAGATTACATGTGCTGTATTATAGAAGTATAACTTATGAGAGACCTACAGAATTCAGATATTCTACCACCAAGGGAAGTAATTCAGAATGCTTTTTTAATACCATCTTACAAAAGTTATTCTCCATTACTCTCTTTGTAAGGGAAGCAATTCAGAATAAAAATTATAAGACAGTCATTCAAGAGTTACTCATCTTTCTGAAGAACTTTTTTTTGATTGCTTTAAAGATGGAGAAAATAAGATAAAATTGGAAGAAAAATTGAAAATTACAAAACTGAGAAAGAAATACATTGCCCACTTTCTTATGTTGCATGCTATCTATTAACAAGTGATAAGAGAGTGTTGTGCATTTACTTTCTATGTTTATGTAACTGATACCTTAGTTGTTTGTAAAGACACAATTTGTTGTTTCAATTAGTGTAATTAGAAAAACAATTAGCTTGTTAAAGGTAATGCACTATAATGATAATGATGCAATTAAAATCTATCTCTACATTTACTTGATTGGCACAATCATAGTTTTTAATTAATTACATGTAAAAAAACAATACAGTATTCAAGATCTTTGGAACATGTACAACATTCAAGATCTAAGGAACATGTACAGCATTCAACATGTACAGCATTCAAGATCTATGGAACATATACAGCATTCAAGATCTATGGAAAATGTACAGCATTCAAGATCCACAGAACAAGTACAGCATTCAAGATCTATGGAGCATGTTCAGCATTCAAGATCTACGGAACATGTACAGCATTCAAGATCTATGGAACATGTTCAGCATTCAAGATCTACGGAACATGTACAGCATTCAAGATCCACAGAACAAGTACAGCATTCAAGATCTATGGAGCATGTTCAGCATTCAAGATCTACGGAACATGTTCAGCATTCAAGATCTATGGAACATGTTCAGCATTCAAGATCTACGGAACATGTACAGCATTCAAGATCTACGGAACATGTACAGCATTAGAGATTTATGGAACATGTATACAGCATTCAAGATCTACGGAACATGTAAAGCATTCAAGATCTATGAAACATGTACAGCATTCAAAATCTATGGATCATATACAGCATTCAAGATCTATGGAACATGTTAAGCATTCAAGATCTATGGAACATGTACAGCATTCAAGATCTATGAAACGTATGCAGCATTCTAGATCTATGGCACATATACAGCATTCAAGATTTCTGAAATAATTGTACAAATGACGATTTCAGGCTTATGATATCCAATAATCCTCAGTGAGCTAAAACAAGAGAGACTTAGCTAAGGCCGAGAAAAATCCAGAAGTGCCAAAAAAGTTAATACAAATAAAACATCCCTAAGTTTATTAATTTTTACAATTTGTGTCATAGAGATAATAAAATTCTTTAAAAAATCCCACCACTAACAAGACCTTCAATTAATTGATTTTGAGCATGCCAAGAAAAAAACTAGGATATAACATGATGCAAAAATATATGTGAAATAAAATGTTAGCAAATCTATCTCATATAAAAACCACTTATATAAACCATTCAATAAGGATATATAGGTGGGTGCATGAATGCTCTACTCACATGTACTTAGAGTATAAGATCTGGGGCGTATATACCTATCATATAAATCTGAAATACAACACACCATCATACAATAAATATACATATTGTACAGTACTAACACTCTATTAAACAATAAATATACATATTGTACATTACTAACACTCTATTAAACAATAAATATACATATTGTACAGTTCTACCACTCCATTGAACAATAAAAATACATATTGTACAGTACTACCAATCCATAAACAATAAATATACATATTGTACAGTACTACCACTCCATTGAACAATAAATATAAATATTGTACCACTTAATAAAGGTACATATTTTTCATATAACTATCACACCATCAAACATGTAACCAATTCTGTGTATCATTGTCACTTGCAAAATAACAGACACAAAAAATGCATGACAAAGTCCATTCCAAAGTGTTCAAGGCAACATTTCAGCCATGTAATTTTCCCATTTAGGAGTTAATTAAGAAAATGGTTTTCTGACAGAATGCATTAGTAACAGTGCTAAGTTTCCAAATAGCTCATTATAATCATAAACCAACATTTTGTCTTAACTTGATCAATTAAAATACTGACCCTCCTACATAGTACAGAGCCTTCAAGGCAACAAAATAGCTCCTTTACAAGGTAGCACTATAGGCCGTTTTACATACAGAGTGTTCAAGGCAACACTATAGACCCTTTACATACAGTGTGTTCTAGGTTGCACTGTTGCCCCTTTTATACGCATGGTGTTCAAGGCAACACTATAGACCCTTCTACATACATAGTGTTCAAGGCAACAAAATAGCTTCTTTACAAGGTAGCACTCTGGGCTGTTTTACATACAGTGTTCAAGGCAACACTATAGACCTTTACATACAGTGTGTTCCAGGCTGCACTGTTGCCCCTTTTTATATGCATGGTGTTCAAGGCAACACTATAGCTCCTTTACATACAGTGTGTTCAAGGTAGCACTGTTCAGTATTGCTCCTTTTATATACAGAGTGTTCAAGGCAAAACTATAGCTCCTTTACATACGGTGTGTTCAAGGTAGCACTGTTCAGTATTGCTCCTTTTATATACAGGGTGTTCAAGGCAAAACTATAGCTCCTTTACATACAGTGTGTTCAAGGTAGCACTGTTCAGTGTTGCTCCTTTTAATACACTTCAGTGTTGCTCCTTTTAATATACAATGTTCAAGGCAACACTATAGACCCTTCTACATACTGAGTGTTCAAGACAACACTATAATAGCCCTTAAACATACAAAAGGAAGCTGTCAAAGCAACACTGTAGTGACCTTGACTTGAACCCTAAGTAAGGACAATTGTTGCCATGAACCATCAATATACAAACTACCCTAATGTGATACATGGCTTATAGCTAATATAGATATAACTCTTGATGGACAGGTCACTGTGGAATAGACTTCACCAGTACATCAACTAGAAAGGTACACTACTAGCTAAAATAACAAAACCTATAAAACATTTTTATTGAAATTATTATTATAAACAATCATTGTTTCTCTCACACCGGTCCAAGGCAATAGAAAACTGTTATACCTTTTTAAACTTATAAAGAGTCACTAAATTAAGTTACATAATTGACATAATGTCTTATCAACAATTTACTAAAGGTTGAAATGGATATTCAAATTTTTTATACAGAAAATTGAATCTATTGGTTAACCTATTTTCATTATTATTCAAGAGTTGGCTGCAGCATAGATATTTCTAATAATTCTTGGATTTAACCTCTACCTTGCTATCAAATGTGTTTATCTTTCAATATGGATAGAAATATTCATCATTCTTATGGGAAAAGTATTCACTGATGTAATAGTGAACAGTGCAGACCACGATAAGTCAGCACCAAACTGTGTTGGCTGATTTTGGTCTTCACTGGTTGCATGCCAAACAGTTGCCACTGTTTATTTTGTTTCATTTGACTCTTAATTATATTGCGTTTATATGTTTGATTGAATTATAATATTTTTTAAACTAATACTAATGCCTTTTTAACTCATTTAATGCAACTGTGACATTCAATAACCAAGAATTCTAAGGGAACAGTTTGCATTCCATTACTGTCAAAAAAGCAGAAAAATACACAACAAATATCTTGTTGGCGTGAATAATGAACAAGATTGCATTTGAGAAAAATGCTATGCCACCGCATGGTTCAAATTTCATAGCTGTACATCAAAGGACAAGAAAGTAGGTCACATCATCAAAATCTAGGTCACCTGATATCAAAGTTCAATTTTACAACTAAAACTGTGCACATGGTCAAAATGTCATTGCTGTACATCAAAGGACAAGAAAGAAGGTCACTGTCCCCTTGGGCAAGGCATAATTTTGACCCAAGGGTTTAATTCAAAACAATTTTGATACAGGTCCACCAAACAACATTTCAAGTCAAATATCTAAGCTATAGCTTTCTCCCATTCAGAAAACATTTGTTTTATTTTCTGTTTTTACTATGTGTACATAATGAGAATCACTGCCCCCGGGCAGGGCCAATTTTGACACCAGGGGAAAATTTTGAACAACTTTGGTAGAGGACCTATAAATGATATTATATATCAAACATCAAAGCTCTATGCCTTGTACCTTCAGACAAAAATATTTTTTATTTTTTCACTATATGTACATAATGAAAATCAATGACCCCGGGGCGGAACCAATTTTGACCCCAGGGCTATAATTTGAACAATCTTGCAAGAGGTTCACTACACAATGTTTCATGCAAAATATCTTAACTCTAGCCTTTGTAAATTTAGAGAAGATGAATTTTTAAGTTTTTACTAAATACATATAAGGAAAACCTATGGCCACCGGGGGCGGGGCTAATTTTGACACAAGAGGCAAAATTTGAATAACTTTTGTAGAGTACCTTTAGATGATATTATTTAACAAAAATTAAAGCTCTAAGCCTTGTACCTTCAGCCAATAAGATTTATTTATTTTTTACTATATGTATATATTGAAATCAATGACCCCAAGGGCGGGGGCAATTTTGACCCAGGGCTATAATTTGAACAATCTTGCTAGAGGTTTACTACACAATGTTTCATGCAAAATATCTAACCTCTAGCATTTGTCAATTGCTAGAAGAATTTTTTTGAAGTTTTTACTATAAGTTTTTACTATGTACATATAAGGAAAACCAATGATCCCCGGGGCGGGGCCAATTTTGACCCCAGGGCTATAATTTGAACAATCTCGGTAGAGGTCTACCAGACAATGCCTTATGCAAAATATATAAGCTCTAGGCCTTTTGGGTCTTTACAAGAAGGTGTTTTAAGTTTTTACTATATGTACATAGTGAAAATCAATGACCCCCGGGGCGGGGCCAATTTTGACCCCAGGGCTATAATTTGAACAATCTTGTTAGAGGTCTACCAGACAATGCCTTATGCAAAATATCTAAGCTCTAGGCCTTTTGGGTCTTTACAAGAAGATTTTTTAAATTTATTCTTATAATTCCTTTTGGTTGCCATGGCAACCAGATTTCTGCATGGAATGAAATTCTTTGAACAACTTTGGAAGCCCTTCACCCAAGGAACAATCCTGCCAAGTTTGGTTGAAATTGGACTAGTGGTTTTTCACAAGAAGATTTTTTAAGTTCACTATATAATCTATATAACACACACACAAACACACACACAAACACACGCACACACACACTGGTGAATCGCTATATGCCACCGCATCGCAGATGCTGCGGTGGCATAAAAATATCCATGATGGGCAATTTAGCTGAAATTTCAAAAATATTGTGCGGCTAAAAACACAGTCTGTTATATCAATGCTTCCTCGTAATTAACCAAACTGAAAAATATGCCTTTAAAACAAGAAAAAATATTTCACAAATGGAACTTCTGTTTTCGGACTAAAAATCCCAGCATTCATTGATTAACAATAATGATCTGATTATGAGGCAAACTAATCTGAAAATTTTGCAGCAACATTAAACCATAATGCAACAAAAAAACAAACAACAGACACAATGACATGTTGCTTTTAAAGACGCAAAAACTCTAATGATTATGCAGCCAGAACTCTGGAAAACAACACATGACAGTTGGAAAAATAGACATCTGCAAATAACTGAAACTCTGTAACCCTTAAAACTGCTAATTTTTGCTCCTGTGCCATTAAAGTAAAATACAAATGATTGTTCATTTATCATAGATAGTAAAGTTTTACTACTTTGTGCTGATTTGATTTCAGTTTGATTAAGGAAAAAAAATTACAAAAAAAACAACAATATTTATATTGTTTTATTTTGAAACAAATAAATCTTCCATTACATATCAAACTTTGAATAGAACATGCTATAAAGAAACAATTACATATCCAACTGTAAAATAGAATATATCGTACACATTTATTCCATTTACCACATAATCAGGAAAGGTTACTCTGATGATACTATTTTGAGCAGTGAGTTAAGAGTTTTCTCCCTTAGATATAAAACTTATTTCTGACAATTGCTAATATCCTTTAACATGCTATAGTATAACAAATTATCTTTTGTGAAATTGTGTTTATTCATAAGCATCAAGACTGTTTTACACTTTATTCAACAGATTTGTATCATATTTTTAAAGTCAACTAACCTTTTTACACAATTAAAGACTTGATTAGGTAATATGCATTTAATACAACCCCGGAGAGGCTACTGTGCAGGTGACTGCCAAAGTTTTAAAATAATGTACAGTGGAGACTCTGAGTTATGGGGTCAACAAAATCCTCCATCAGTAAAAGCTGGACATTTGCTTAAATTATGGCCACAATAAACTGCTTTTAAGCCATTAAAACATGATAGCAAATTAAATTAATTAATTAAATGTCTTTTAATAACTATAAATCTGTTCTGATGCTCCCACATTTATTTTGTCAATCTATGGATTGACAATAAAACAGTAGGACAGCATTATGGATGGACAATGGCAAATCTATCCCCCACCAATTCCTAAATTGGGACATTAAAGATTATTCATACAAAATAAGAAAGACTGCGTGAATATGCAAGTGACTTTCCATAACTCTTGCTGTAAAAATGTCAAAGAGTTCAGCAACTAAGTTAAGTAAAGTAACTGTTTGCACCACTTAATAATGCATCATGCCAACAAGTTACAGTAGGAAAACAATGATTTCTTCATAGTCCTATCAGTATTCATAGATTCTGATCTAGAATTGATGACACCAATGAAACTTTCCTCTTGTCCACGGAATACCAGCACAGTTCTCCTGTGGAAATGTTAATCTTGAGGAAAGACTAAAGCTCACTCCATTAATGTGCGGGGAAATAATGATACAAAATTTCAGCAACAATCACAATGTCTTTGAAAACGTTGCATTGCATTCCCATCTCCAGCAGGAAGCTGTCAAGTGCGAAATGAATACCATTCTTACATTAATGTTACAGAATACATCAATGCCACCTTTTTTGCACCCATTAACAGTTTGCGTGTGGATTTTAAATAGTGCTTGTTTTGTTTAAAGAATATATCAGCCCTACATTAGCATGTATGTACCTAAACTGATGCTCCTTATTTCTGAATCAGTATCATTCTATTATGTTTTGCCATAAATTAAGACCAACTGCTCAGCTTGAATTAAGGTTAGGGGATGAATTTCTATTAGGTTAGGGGATGAATTTCTTTTAAAGATATTTGTCGTCCAAAACAGTTATGGTTGAGCTTCAAGAGCAAAAGTATCAAATGTTTACAAATATACCCTATTTTATGGACATTATAATGACTTTAGCAAAAGTTAAAGAAAACTTAAAGGAAGTATTCAAAAATCTTTTCAATTAAAGCTACCGTAAAGTACCTTTATATAATTATGTCATAATATAATACTGCAAAATCATTATTTGGAGGGCACCAATTTTCGTAGTTTTTGTGGATAGGTCAATCCAAAAATTTAAGATCTATCAAATTTCATTTCATTTGCTGTTATTTTGCATTACATTATTTACATTTTACCTTTTTTGAAAAATAAAGAAGCCCAAAATTGAAGATGTACCCACAAAAATGTTCTTTGTGACAAAATCATGAAATTTGCATGAAATTAAGTGAATTCACAATACATGTATTAGCAATCTAATTTCTATACCAATTTCAATAATGAAGATAATTCTCAGAACATATAATGATTTATTTATTAAGTCAGCGACTGAACATCTTAAGACTAATTTCACCATCTAAGCAAACAGATCAGCAGATGGACAAACATGCGAAAACATTAAATCGCCACTTTTCCGAAAGAACAGCAAAGTAATTATTAACTGTGTATGTATATGTGTTACGACAATAAACCAGCATTTACCGGACATTTAATCATTGGAGCGCTTCCTTTATTATGGGAATCCAATCTCAGATACATCGTCTGAACATTTATCAAAACGATAAATAGA
This sequence comes from Ruditapes philippinarum, assembly GCF_026571515.1. Lineage (NCBI taxonomy): Eukaryota > Metazoa > Mollusca > Bivalvia > Venerida > Veneridae > Ruditapes > Ruditapes philippinarum. The sequence goes on along the minus strand of NW_026860578.1, from coordinate 201,477 downwards.
TCTTTCTTTCATAATGGTGTAATTTTTGTGACCAGTACATAACATTGACACACTTCTACGAGACTCTATATATAAATAAACTTGCAGCAACTAGATCAATGACTCTGAGAGAATCTCGACCCCCCTCTTACATCATACTACCAACATCTTGTTAAATCTGTAAACATTTACTTAAATCAATGATTTATAACCAATTATGCCACAGACAACCAAAATAACTAACCATCTACACTAGGGAATTATGTCATGGTATATAGAATTTATTACCTAAATGAGATGAAAAATGTATCAGGCAGCCAATCAGACTAATATAAAAATGTACCAGAGATTCTGGGATGTATTTTGTAATTTTTCTTTTTTCTTTTTAGTTGGCTTTATTACTGCACCACTCAGATTTTGCATCAAAATCTTTATGAAAATTTCAAACTTAAAGTAAAAAATGTTTTCAATCTTAAGCTAAAGGAACTTAAATGTCTTCATAATATATGTTACAAATATCTTGTCAAAATATGCAGAAATATCCCTTAACTCATTTTTGAAAAGGATAAAAAGTTGGTTTTAGAAATTAAAACATTCATAGTTTCACCGGGAAATTGAATTTCTATAAAAATTATATGAATTATGAATAATACTTTTCCTACGTTTGATTTTTAAATAATTTGTTTGGTCAGCACCTAAACTGTATTTTTTCAGACACAAAATGGCATTGAACGCAAACCTCATGAAAGCTTGTTAGATAAATTTAGTTCCCCTGACGTAATGTCACTTTGAGCTGAAACAAGAAGCACACACTAGTAAAGGGACATAATTGTTCCTCAAGGTAACAAATCCAAAGCAAAAACTGACTTCATTAGAAATTGCACTAAACAAATGCAAAATACACTAAACATCTGAAGAATATATCATGTTATCACCTAGTTATCATTGCTTTATTATAACTCATTTACGCGAGTATAACTTAATGACATCTTTGTTAAGACAAAGAATCTTTAAAATGTTTAAAATTCTGTAAACAAGGGTGACAAGCCACAAAATACGCCGTCACAAAAGCTTTAGGTGGAGATGTGGGTGATAAGAAGTTTTTCAAAAGGGCATAATTATTAAAGTTGAATAAAACAAACTTTTTTATTAACAGCTAATTCATAACAGTAATAAGAGAGGGCCAATATGAGAATCATATATTTTTACTCAATCCCCATAATTCCATTCAACACCATTTTGGATAATATGAACTGTGTATTTTTTACAATCTCTCACATAAAATCAAATATCTTAAAGAGTTTATTGTATAAGTTAACAATGAATCTGGCATGGTGACAGGCAAGGAATCATGATCTGTATAAACATTTTAATTGACTAATGGACTCTGTATTGTTCACTCTTTTAGGAGACCTGTCAAGGACTGTGATGTGTATCAAGCCTTTAGGCGCACCAACCTCCACCCAGCTTTTGTGTTGATGGAAATATTTACGCATATAATATCTGATTTTGATTTTCACAATTAATGTATTTTTGTTTAAATATTTGACAATGAGCAATGCAATATGCGAAGAAAATGTGAATGGTAAAGGCTCTTGAACACGTACAATGGTGTCTGACGTCAATTTCATATACATGTATGGTATATGTTTTAATTAAAACAGGGGCAAGACTCGGAATTACAGAATGAATAGCAGTGTCTACCATAGGAATTTGTTGATATATCAGTAGTATCTATGCAATGTATTTGCAGATAGATTAAGTTTAAGAGCCTTTTTATTTAACAACTATCAATTTGTAGAATCATTTTATGAAGCCAAAGTCAGGCTGTGTCTTTATAGAGATATAGATAAAGAAGAAGTCATGAAAATGAGGAAACTTCAAAATCTAATAAAGAGATAAAATATTGAGGAGAAGCCATGAAAATAATTAAACTTTTTAGTATAATCAAGAGGGAGTAAATCATGATAACTTTGGCTTTGAACGTCATTACAATACTTCCAGCATTACATTGATATTAGTCCATAAATCCTATAAGAGCAAACGTATAAAATTCTATCCCAGCACCATGCAGCGACCTTGACCCGAATGATCCCCAACTTCACACAAAAGTTAGTGGATAACCCACATGAGTTATCCACCTACCAAATATGAAAGACATCAGTCAATAAAGGCTTAAAACTCTCTTAAAACTCTTGAAACTCTAGTCTAAATCTTGAAACTTTCATGACCTTGAAAATCCCTAAAACCTTATGACCTTGAAATTCTCATGACCTTGAAAATCTCTTAAAACTCTAGTCTAAACCTTGAAACTCTCATAACCTTGAAAATCCTTAAAACCTCATGACCTTGAAATTCTCATGACCTTCAAAATCTCTTAAACCTAATGACCTTGAAATTCTCATGACCTTGACAATTTCTAAGACGTCATGACCATGAACTTCTCATGACCTTGAAAGTCTCTGAAACCTCATGACAGTCTCTGAAAATCCAACACCTTAGAACTCACTGAAATCTCATTCACAAATTTCAAAAGCTGTCAGAAACGTATCAACTTTAATATCTGTGAATATCTGAAAAATCACAGCCTTAAATTTCTTCTATAACACTTCAAGAGCATCATTCTGTATGCCTATCAGATAAAGCTTGCCAAGATTCATTATAACTTATTACTTCACTAGATGCACATTCAGCAATGTATTAATAACCATTAACTGCTAGAATAAATGACCACCTTTTAACATAAAAGATATATTTTAGTAATAAACAAAATAACTCAGGATATGCATTTGGCCGTATACAACTCAGCCAAGCTACAAGAATAAATGACCATAAAAGATGTAGTTTAGTAATAATGCACTTAAACCAGTACTAAATTAAAGGCCTATATAATGTTCTGTCTACTCTTAATGGTTAAATTAGATCAAAATATAACTGTAGAATATAATGTTAGGCCAGTGTCTGGAGTACCATAATCATTGAATACACTTCTGAATTTACCCTTTGATTTTCTGTCTTAGTATATAATGATGAAAGGGTGATATTTGCTTTTTGATTATAACCAATTTTGTTTTTTTTCTATTTTGATCTGCCATTAAATCCTGCACATTTACTTATGTATGATATAAGATACATTATTTATAAATAGTTTTTCACCAGCCAGTCTGTTATTACCATCATGTCACATATATATACTCTCGTATCGATTATTAGAACGCTAATGAACTGCACAGGAATGTTCTAATTAACGATATTGCAGTATTAGCAGATTGCATCTATTATGGTCTTGAAAGGTATTTCATTAAGTCAGTAGCATGTAAAGGTTGACAAGTCTCCAGTGGGCTTATTTTTTTATCATTTTCTTTTTAATTTGATCTTACTGCAAATATAAAGGTGAAATGGAAACTTAAGGATAATTTAAGATCAAGTCTGCAAGGTCCTCTTTTATTATCCATTAATTTTGATCACATTTTATATGGAATCTGGAAAATCATTATTATGGTAAATTCACCTTATTTTACAGAAAAGTGAGAAATTTATTAATTTGCGTAAAAAAATGTTTTTAGAGAAAGATTTAATTTTGTTACCTATATAAGGGGTTATAAAGATCTGTGACTCTTTAAGCAAATCTAATTTATCTATTTATACAAACTGAAAGAAAAAGTTGACTGTAAAAAGGGAAGCAAAACACTTCTTGAAACTATTCAAATCAAAGCACAAAGAATATTTGTTTAAACCAAAAATATGTCTATATCTGGGTCTATACTTGCTAACAACAGAACAAACAAAAAAATATAAAGTCATAATTTTTCATTCGATACTGACCTGATTCCCCAAGCTTATCATATCGATCTTGAGATTTTGGCATGTCAAAGCCCTCTAACGAAGATGCCCGTCGTAATGATGACGGCACATTTGGTGCCAGCAAACTGTTCTCATTCTGAACGGAAATATCACAGGTTCGAGTCTCTGACTGATCCATGTGAGTTATCATGTTCGTTGATGCATGAATAGAGTTAGACTGAGGGATTGTATCATTTGAGCCGCAGATCTGGTTGAGGGGAACCGCTTCTTCCGGAATGGGCGGGTTCTCTGGATCCGGTGATTGGTCAACATTTTTCGTTTTATACTTCAGTTCTTTCCGTAGAGACGGTAACTTGAGCTTGAAACTTCTGTGACGATCTGTAGAAGATATACAGAAAAAAAATTTCTATCAATCTCCAGAATCAGCATTGACAGTTAATTTGCCCCCTGGACAGGTAAATGAATACAAATTAAATGCCATGTCAGGAGAGAGAGAAAGAGAGCAATTCCGCATGTCAGAAAGTTGTTTAACTGCCAGTTGTACAAGATTAAATTACCTTAGAACAATGTGAGTTAATTTCAACTTGCCCCCAGCAGTATATCACAATGGCCAATTTCAACATAAGATGCTGGATATAAACAATTGACGGACTAACCACTAACCGCCCACCAGTCACCAGGAAAAAATGTAGATTTATACAAGATCTGTTGGTAGGACACTATGCTCAACAAGTCTCTGATAATGTAAATTTTCAAAAAGGAATATAATTCTGTCAAAATCCATAATAGAGTAATGGACCTTGGACACTGACCTCCAACTATGCTTTCAAACAAGTGTGTGAAGTTTCAACCCATTCCCTTCGGTAGTTTTGCATGCAAAAACTTAACCAAAGTGTGATGCCCGAACAACGATGAGAGCTCAAAAGCTTGCCCCATTCTGAAAAGTTGAGCATAAAATGGGCTCATGGTCCCCAAGAGCCAAAAGCAAATTTCAATGAATATTGTTAAGTAGGGTCTTTATACTAAGTTTTGTTACCATCCATCTGTTAACAAATGAAAAAAAGTCACTTGAAGAAAGATCTAAATTTAGCTCTGGTGGCCCTTAATATCACTATATATGCCATTACAAAGGAATGTGAAATAATTAATGTAGAAATTGTGCAAAAGTAGTGCTGAATTTTATTACTTTACATAAAGTGGATCTCCTTATAGTATTTAAACCAATTTAATCCAATCTAAATACAAGTAATAAAAGAAAATTGCTGATATTTTAAAGTAATTTAGATACAGAAAAACAAGTAGAATTTTCTCTATAAAATAGATGCTATGTTATAACTACAGAACATGTAGAATTTAAATCTTCCTACAAAATCAATGCAATAAAATACAGTATGCTCGGAAGTAACAGTAAATGTGATAAAAACCAACATGTAAAATAAGAGAATAAATTTCTTGCAAAATACTGAGAATGCCTAACATAGAAGAACAAACCAGAATTGAACGAGGGAAGTGGCTGATGTAGCTTACAGCAACCAGTGCAATTCTTTAATGATTAAAATTGGGCAATGGAAGTAGTTACTTGGTGTCAAGGAGTTGTGAAAAGGTTCATATTTGATGCCTACATTTAATACAGTAACAGACTTCTCAGAATAAACAAGGCTATGCTTACACCTGCAATTGAAATTTATGGTAGAAAAACTTTTGTATGATATTTTACAATTATCAACAAAAAGAATAGAAATCTTTATAAGATGGCATTAAAAAACTAATATGGTAATTATAATAAGAGGGCCATGATGACTTTTATTCTCTCACCTGAGTCTAACTTATCAAGTTTATAAATTCAAAAAAAAAATCATTCTAACAAAAATTGATAAAATCCAAATAAAACAGAGACTTCTAGAAGGTTTGCATTGTTTTTTTTTATGTATTTGACATTGTGATTAAGTTTTGACCCAAGGTTACTAAAATCTTATCTGGATTGAAAGAAAGTCCATTTAAGATATTTAAGTGGCAACATGGCCGAGTGTTAAAGCGTCGGACTAGTGATCTAGTGATGGCTAGACGCATGGGTTCAAACCCTGTCAAGGGCAAGTTGTTGTTTTCTTGAGCAAGAAACTTTACACACATTGCTCAGTACTGGTTAATTCCAGGAACGGATTCAAAAGTGTGTCTATAAGCTTATAGCTTCCTACACAAACTTAAATAAATTCTGTATAAACCATGGTATTTAGTGGGCAGCAATAAATGGGCAGCAACCAGATTACAATCTATTCTTTCTGCACTTTTAACAATGTAGAGGCAACCTGTATTCATTCATAGGAGTTACAATGCTTCCTTGATATCCATTTAATATATTTACACAAAACTGAAATTTTGCTTCACAATTCTGTCTGAAATCCATTTGGAGCCCGGCTTAAATATTGGACTGATTTGTATACTTGTCTTGTATAATTTAATCATTAGAATATAGCATGTGTGTTATTCTATGGTAAAAACAAATCTGTTTTCTTGCATGCCAAAAACAGCTCATGAAGTATTGAATTTTATGATAAATATCATACCGACTGGAAATTATATTAAGTTCTTCACTAGAAAGATAGCATTATGATTAAAGATTACATAACGGCCAAAGTAAAATACAAATTTCCTCAACTACACAATTTCTGATGCCTTTTATTATCAATAAAGCGTGCCTTACCCTTCCATAAAACATTCTTTACCCTTCAATATCTGCCATGGTCATCACGCAGTCTTATTTTTTAGAATATTAAAGTTTGGCCATTTATGTAATCTGACTAAGATTATAAAGCTAGTACCAGGACTATCATGTACTGCATTTACATATCTGCAAAAGTAAGAGAAATTTCCACTCACAAAACCAAAATGAACTTTTGAAATTTTTGGTTTACACTGAAAGGACAAATGTATGCATAATGCAAGTAAATGACCTAAAACAATTGACAAAATGCATTTTTTCTATTGGCCTATGTCCTACCTACAATAGTGAAATTGGCCAAAAGAAAGTTTTATCGACAAAGCACATATCTCAAAAGACCCATGAAATTAATACTGATGGTTTAACGATTTGTGCACCAGTCCTGTAAAAGCCCTACTCTGATTGGCTTCAAATGGCTACAGCCCAACAAATTGGCAATACCAAATTGCTTTTTGAAAAGGTAAAATACAATTGCTTAGGACATTATTATTTTTTGAATTCCTGTTTACTTCACTAGACCAGTTAGTTTAATTAAAGGAAAAGCAACTTGCATTTTTTTCTTGCATTTTGTGAGTTTGCTAGGATTTAATTTGAGCCCTAGGCTGCTTAGTATTTTGCTATTGTTCCCTGTCCTTAAAATGCTTATGCAATGCTTTAGTTCTACTAAAATAAGTTCTTAACCCTGCCTTATATAACTGAAAGAGCTCATAAAGAAGTTATCAGGAATTCTGATCTAATGTTAAAGCATACGCCTTGCGTGATTTCCCAGTCAACATAAATGTCAGAAAAGCAGACACCCATAAAAAAACTCCTACATGCTTTTATGTGCATCAATTTCTGTCCTTACTTTTAACATAATTTCATCGAGAAACTCTTCACCTCAAAGACCTATGATGTGTTCTTGTTAATTTATTTCTCTTTAGTAAAATAAAAATCCATTGTTTCATTGTTTTTCAGTAGACTGATCTCCCAAATGCAGAGTATGCAAGAACCTAATTTAAGTGTTTGTATAATATATGTATACAGCAATACCTACAGGGTTCCTACATTACATCAAAACCATTGGCAGGCAATCAGTAAATTGTTTGATGTATTGTTCAATATCATGCAACCCTATCAGCTACAGACAACACTGTGTTACAATATATCAAGTGTCATTACATGTCTAAAAAGCCAATTACTATTCTCTAATTACACTAACGGGTCAGTCTGCAAGACTAGATCAAATATCTGCAAGTATTTGATGTCATATACTGTGTAATAAAGACACTGTCCTGGTTTCTCCTATATCCCCATTAATAGTATCTGTTTCTGTGTCCATTACTGATGTAACAGATTTTCCCATATGACACATTAGCCATAATTTATCATTTTTTCTTTTAATCCTTATACTGTGCTAAATTTTTGTATAAGTGGTGCTTCATAAAGCATGAAAACTGTCCATTGCAACTGTCCAAATGCAACAAGAGCCGGTTGAAGCGGGTGATGCTCCCCTAGGTTTTGCTTACAGGAAGGTATATCTCTTGTAGTGTCAGAGTTATGTCACTGACAAAGTTCAAAGTGTAAAAACAACCCAAATGCTGTGCATGACACATTGTCTCAATATGGTGATCATTTCTGTGAAAAAGTTGTAAAATCCTACTTCAAATAACGAATTTATGGGCCAGACACAATTTTGCTGCAAGGTCATGCTGTGACCTTGACCTTCAAGGAAGCACCACAAATGTTGCATGTGACACGTCGATTCAATATGGTGATCATCTCTGTGAAATAGTTGTTATATCCGACTTCAAGTAACAAAGTTATGGGCCAGACAAGATTTTGCTGCAAGGTCATGCTGTGACCTTGACCTTCAAGGTAGCGACCCAATTTGCGTGTGACACGTTGTCTCAATATGGTGATCATTTCTGTGTACAGTCGAGACTGCCTTAGCGGCCCCCTGATTTCAACGACTCCCTGTCTTATCCGACCTTGTTTCAGTACTCCCAACGTATTTTCCTATACAAATGGTCTGAATTAAACGACTCCCTGTCATATGTGACAAGCGACCCTAAATGTTTGGTCCCAATGCAATGTTTTGTCTGATTTAAACGACTTTCACACCTTTTAATTCACACCCAAATGTTGCTCGCCACATGTCGTCTTAATATAGTGATCATTTCTGTGAAATAGTTTTAAAATCCAACTTCAAATAACAAAGATAAAGGCTGGACACGATTTTGCTGCAAGGTCATGTTGTGACCTTGACCTTCAAAGTAGCGACCCAAATGTTGCGCGTGACACGTCATCTCAATATGGTGATCATGTCTTTAAAATAGATTTAAAATACGACTTCAAATATTATAACAAAGTTATGGGCCGGACATGATTTTGCTGCAAGGTCATGCTGTGACCTTGGCCTTCAAGGTAGCAACCCAAATGTTGTGCGGGACACATCGTCTCAATATGCTGATCATTTCTGTGAAATAGTTTTAAAAATGAAGTTATGGACCGGACACGATTTTGCCACAAGGTTATGCTGTGACCTTGACCTTCAAGGTAGTGACCCAAATGTTACGCGCGACACGTCATCTCAATATGGTGATCATTTCTGAGAAATAGTTTTAAAATCCAACTTCAAATAACAAAGTTATGGGCCGGACACGAATTCGGGACGTACGTACAGACGGACTGACGGATGTACTCACAAAATACTTAAATAAGGTACTTATGTGACTTTTCCTTTGATCTTTTTTGGCCATTTTTAGTCACACAAGGCTTAAAATAAGACACACAAGTAAAAACAGAATGAATAGGATCAAAGAGAAATTACTGTTACCCATTGTACTCCAAGTCACACAAGTACCTCTGGGTTCGTACGGAATGATGAACTGACGACTATATGCTCACCCGAAATTTTTCGGGTAGCATAAAAATAAACAAGAATGTCGAACGACACATATACCCCCCTTTCTAGCCATTGACTCACATAATTGGTAATTTTATTACAAAAAATTGCCAAAAAAGGGTACATGGAAGTGTTCAATCATGGAAAAATCAACGAAACCCATTTTAACATTTAAGGCCCATGTGACATTGACCTTTGACCTAATGACCCCTAAATCAATAGAGGTCATCTACTACTTATGACCAATAACTATGTGAAATATGAAGACTTTATGTGATGAATACTTTTCAAGATAATCAGCGGAAACCCTTTTGACATTTAAGGCCCCTGTGACCTTGACCTTTGACCCAAAAATCAATAGGGGTCATCTACTAGTGATGACCAATCACTATGTAAAATATGAAGACTTTGTGATACATACTTTTCAAGATAATCAGCGGAAACCATTTTGACATTTAAAGCCCCTGTGACCTTGACCTTTGACCTAGTGACCCCAAAATCAATAGGGGTCATCTACTAGTTATGACCAATCACTGTGTGAAATATGAAGACTTTGTGATACATACTTTTCAAGATAATCAGCGGAAACCATTTTGACATTTAAGGTCCCTGTGACCTAGACCTTTGACCTAACGACCCCAAAATCAATAGGGGTCATCTACTAGTTATGACCAATCACTGTGTGAAATATGAAGACTTTGTGATACATACTTTTCAAGATAATCAGCGGAAACCCTTTTGACATTTAAAGTCCCTGTGACCTAGACCTTTGACCTAACGACCCCAAAATCAATAGGGGTCATCTACTAGTTATGACCAATCACTGTGTGAAATATGAAGACTTTGTGATACATACTTTCAAGATAAACAGCGGAAACCATTTTGACATTTAAGGCCCCTGTGACCTAGACCTTTGACCTAGTAACCCCAAAATCAATAGGGGTCATCTACTAGTTATGACCAATCACTGTGTGAAATATGAAGACTTTGTGATACATACTTTTCAAGATAATCAGCGGAAACCATTTTGACATTTAAGGTCCCTGTGACCTAGACCTTTGACCTAACGACCCCAAAATCAATAGGGGTCATCTACTAGTTATGACCAATCACTGTGTGAAATATGAAGACTTTGTGATACATACTTTTCAAGATAATCAGCGGAAACCCTTTTGACATTTAAAGTCCCTGTGACCTAGACCTTTGACCTAACGACCCCAAAATCAATAGGGGTCATCTACTAGTTATGACCAATCACTGTGTGAAATATGAAGACTTTGTGATACATACTTTCAAGATAAACAGCGGAAACCATTTTGACATTTAAGGCCCCTGTGACCTAGACCTTTGACCTAGTAACCCCAAAATCAATAGGGGTCATCTACTAGTTATGACCAATCACTGTGTGAAATATGAAGACTTTGTGATACATACTTTTCAAGATAAACAGCGGAAACCATTTTGACATTTTAGGCCCCTGTGACCTTGACCTTTGACCTAGTGACCCCAAAATCAATAGGGGTCATCTACTAGTTATGACCAATCAACATGTGAAATATGAAGACTTTGTGATTAATACTTTTCAAGATAATCAGCGGAAACCACGTGGTCTACCGACGGACAGACCGACAGAACGACAGACCGACATTAGCAAAACAATATACCCCCTCTTCTTCGAAGGGGGGCATAAAAATAAAACAATACCAGGGCCCTCAATCCAATTTGGGGGAAGCGGGTCGCTACCCTCAGCAGGGGGAATTTTAGTGTATGTGGGGAATTTTCCTCTTTTCTTTTATGATCAAATATCAAATTAACTTACTTAAATATTAGCTGTTTTTTATTTACATGCATATTATTTTTAAAAAAAATCCCAAATAGGTAACACTAATTAAACTGTTCAGAAGTGATTGATAAGATTTGAAGAAAAGTTTTTAACACCTTACACCATCAGACCTTTATGCTGCTTAGCTTTCTTTATGATTCACCCATTCCCCCCCCCCCCCCCCCCCTAAAATAAGCATTGAGAAACACATTCAGACAAATATCTCCATTTCCACTAATATGAACAATACATGGACCTAAAGTAAATTCTAAAAACTAGACCTATCACTGAAGGTGATTAATACCCCCACCAGCAACTTTGACTCTTGAACAATAAGACTTAGTTGTCTGAAGAAAAATTTGAAATAAACCTACAGTAAATAAAGTACCATCAGCACTGTGTACAAAGAATTATTTCAATTTATTGCAAATCCCAACTATCTTGATCTTGATATAAGCTTGCTAAACACCAAGTTTGATAACAATATCTCATTCCTAACCCTAGTAATTGTCTGGAAACCATTTTTCTACTTTTAGTAACTGTGACCTTGAACCCAGGGAGTCCAAATGCAATACCAAGTGCGGTCTTCATGTAAGCTTTCTAAACACCAAGTTTGATTACAATATATGATTCCTAACTTTAGTTATTGTCCGGAAACCATTTTTCTATTTTTAGTAACGGTGACCTTGACCTTGGCCCTAGGGGGTCCAGATGCAATACCAACCGGGGTCTTCATATAAGCTTGCTATATACCAAGTTTGATTACAATATCTCATTCCTAACTTTAGTTATAGTCCGGAAACCATTTTTCTATTTTTAGTAACGGTGACCTTGACCTTGGCCCCAGGGGGTCCAGATGCAATACCAACAGGGGTCTTCATATAAGCTTGCTATATACCAAATTTGATTACAATATCTCATTCCTAACTTTAGTTATTGTCCGGAAACCATTTTTCTATTTTTAGTAACAGTGACCTTGACCTTGGCCCCAGGGGGTCCAGATGCAATACCAACCGGGGTTTCCACATAAGGCTGCTATATACCAAGTTTGATTACAATACCTCACTCCAAACTCTAGTTATCGTCTGGAAACCATGATGTGGACCGACCGACGGACCGACCGACCGACAAGCTGACTCCTATATACCCCCCCTAAACTTCGTTTGTGGGGGTATAATAATGTCATTTCTAGTGTTATAACACACCTTTTAATAAAACAAAGCTTCCTTTTCTTGACTTTGTAAAACTATCATAAAAATCGGCATCGCGAAAATATGTGACAAATGAAAATTTGTCTGTTTTCTGTTTACACATCCACAATTCTAGTTGTTGCTGATGTCAATTATATAAAATTAGATTTATTGTTTATTATAAGATTGTTTTCCATCAGTTATTTCATCAAGTATCATGAAAACAAAACTTACAAGTTTGTAATTTACGGCAAAATTTACCGTGGTTTGTGTAACATTTTGAAGACAAAAAAAATGATTTCATGAATAAACAATTTAAAATCAAATTGTTGATGAAAAATTGTGATTTTTCTGCATATTTCTGTTGAAATTTTAGCATTTTTACAGGATTAAAGGCCAATATGTGACGGTAGATTTTTGGGGAAAAAACAAACGGAAACGTGCGGACATGTACTGTATACAATATTCCGCTTATAAAATAGCCGTCAAATAGATGGATTTTCTTTTAAAAAAAACACGAGTTCTCATTTGTTTTTCTTAAACACTTCAAATGTTTTGAGGGGGAATTTTTACATCTGTAAGGGGGAAAAAAACATACTATTTTGGTGGGGGACTGCGGCCGATTATCTTGGACATCGGCCGCAGATTTGGTTGATCGAGGGCCCTGCAATACGATCACGTAATGTATGAATCAGTATAATAGCCTTAGCAAAAACATAAAAACTCTCCATTGTTATTCAAGGTTTGATGTCCAAATGCAAAAATTATCTTTGACACACTATATAGCTGTGGATCAAACTGTGCCGATAAGCAGATTGGCCAGCTTCTATATTGGTAAACAAATCATTTAAATTCAAAAGCAGGGACCATAATAACTCAGGTCCTTTTATAACAGTATTAAAGCAAAATCTTTCTTTGAGTATTGTCTCCAGTCAAAACTCACCAAACAAGTAAAGATTCAAGTTCTCATTCACAGCTTTTAAAGCCAACAGAGTTTTTTGTTACTTTCTGTACATCCAACTTACAATGGTCCTGCAAATTATCACCAAGAAAACTTTTAACTGCATAATACTGAAAAGGCATTTTGCAATGACTTTTTTCCAATCTTCATTCAAATATAAAAGCAAGCTATGTTTGATGTTGAAAAATCAGAAGGTTGATAAGATCAAAGTGTTGTTCTAATGTTTTCAATATCTTTAGCTTGGTGGTCCATAAAAGGTGCAAAGGCACTCACATTAAACTTAGAAGCACTTGAAGTAGATGAATTCACCTTATTTTACAACATGATAAATGTTGTGCTTTGAGCTTTGCTTTACCTATGCTAATCGGCCAATAAAATTTCATCTGTATGTAATTTAGATAAATGAACACCTGTCTGCAGAATATGTAGGTAAATAAAACACCTGTTTGGAAATCAGCATCTTATTTAAACATTTATTCTTAAATTTCAACCAAAAAATTGGAACGGATTCTTAAACATCAAATCTTTTACGAAGAACAAGTAATGTAAATTTCAGTTTTTTGAAGGACATAAGAAATTTAACATAATATAGTAATCTTAAAAAATTTATGCATTATCCCCCAAGGAACAAGAAGGAAAGAAGTTTTTATCATTACCAAAAGTATGCTATAAATTCTCAAATGGGAAAATCTCTGAACAAGTAATGGATTTTAACAAAAAAACAAAGTAATGATTGTGTGCTAAAATTGTTGAAATTTCATCCTTAAAAAAGCTATAGTCCCTATGATATTAAAAGACCAAATAGATCTTATCCAGAATGTGAGTTTTTCTACGCTAATCAAACTTTTATTGTTAAACAGTGCACTTCCAGTCACAATAGATTAGTCAACCTGTTGTGCTTATTGTCAAAGCTGTAACTGTAAGTTTGTTTGTACCCCTGTATTACCTAGGAAAAATGCAACCTCGGAAAATATGGGTTTTTTCAAGCTTATCCCCCAGTACAAACTTGTACTGTTATAGCTTCAGAGTTCAGTACTGGTTGCAATAGATTAATCAACCTGTTGCACTTATTTTCAAAGTGACTACTGTAAAAATTTGTTCGTAACCCCAGATTAACTGGGGAAAAAAAAAAATTTAATTCCAGAGTAACTTGATTGCCACCATGTTGGCTCCATAAGTTTTCAACTTGTTAAAGGCCGGGGAATGTGAACTCAGATATCCATACGGATGGCCATTAAGCATATTAGGTACAAGAGGCGGGGTTTTATTATCATGACCTGAGGTCAGCATGCTTGTAAATATAAACATGTGGTCTGCAATAGTATAGGAGAGTTCAGCATTCAGGAGAGATAAAGAAGTTGTGTATTTATTGGGGGGTAATGATTTTGCAATTTGATGAAAAGGTAATAGCAGTGCTGTCAGGATGTATATTGCAATTACATATTTTTACAATGAAGAGTATAATTTATGAAATCGGTGATAGTCAGTATATACAAACAGTAAATACTAATTGTTTAGAAATGCCTTGTATATAGAAAAAAATGTAACTTACATTATCTGTTTGTCCACTTGACTCTTTTATTTTTTTGGGAAACAAAACTTATTTTTTTATGAATTCTGGTGAACTAAATTATGGTTATGAAAAGTAAAGCAAAAACTGCTGCTCTACAAGGGGACAGGCGATTTAGAAAATATGTGTGGCACAGGCGTGATATTATACCAAAATGTGTTTTAAACATTGTGAGGGAGTGGTTCCCGAATCCAGTTGGTGAACCATACATGGGCCACTTGTGGGAATAGACAGTGATGCACATTTGGGTGATACATAAATTTGAATGTTTCTTTTACAGAACAATCAATATATCAACAATTAACTTATAGTGATGGCATTTCAAGTAAATAAATTCATGATTGTAGGGATGGAATATAACACAATCAATAAATAAAAATTCAAGTTCATTGCTTGCATAGTAGTATTTATTGCCCTAGTATTTATTTCCCCGCCATCTGTCAAACTCTACTGTGAGAATGTTTATACCTAGAGAGATGTAGTTGGCTGAGAGAAAGGTCATAACCTCTGTACAACTGTCAATCAAATATACAGGGAAATTTGAATTTTTAACTGTTTTCAAAAAAAGATTTTTTTAAAGTAGTACTTCTAAGTATCACAGAGATCTGTAACTTTCAAGGAATGTTGCTTACATGATAAAGAAGTGATGTGCCAATTTATAGCAAATAATATGAGGTATGTCTCTCTAAATTTTGAAATTTCATTTTTCTATCTCTCTCTGATTATGCTAGCAGACAGCATACAGAGTTCAACAGCAGTGGCCATTTTTCTGCTTGTCTGCCTTTTATACTTGTTCCCAGGCCTTTTAAACCCTTATGGACAGATTAGAAATTCAAAATAGGACGTGCCCAATATAAAAATTAAGCAATTTTTTAGTATCAGATTTAAAGTGCAAAATTTAATCTACAAATAAACAAAACTAGAAATGTGTCATCATGCCACGGATGCCCCCGCATGCAGCCAAAATTTCAGATGGTGCATTAATTATTTTTTTCATTTTAAGTTCAAAGCCCTTAAAACTTTTCAATGTTAACGCAAACCATTTCCATACAATGTTCAAAGCACTGAAATTATTCAGTCTTAACCTTTTAGAAATAGCATATTGCATATTTGTAGCCAAAATAATGGCTAAAAGAATGAGTGGTGAAACTGAAAGTTCAAAATTTTTCCAACATTCAGGAAAGATAAGTTTGTCTAAAGTCATTGAACCACAACCAAATTCAAACTTAAACTGCTTATTCCTAAGATGTATCTATATTATTTTCAAAGTGAAAGAGACATAACTCTGCCAAAAAATCATCAAACCATGACCAAATTCCAACTTGACCTGCCCATTCCTTTGACATATCCATATGTCAAATTAAAGTTCAATATGTGACACTGTTGGGTAGATAAGGAACAGAAACTGTAAATTTCATATTATTTTCAAAGTGAAAGGGGCATTACTCTACCAAAAATCATTGAACCATGACCAAATTTGAACTTGACCTGGGCATTCCAAAAACATATCCATATGTCAAATTTGAGTTGAATGTGTTGTACCTTGAGGGAGATAATGAACGGAAACTGAAAATTTCATATTATTTTCAAAGTAAAAGGGGCATAACTCTCCCAAAAATCATCGAACCATGACCAAATTCGAACTTGACCTGTATTTTTTCATGACATATCGATATGTCAAGTTTGAGTTGATTGTGTTGTACCATTGGGGAGATAATGAACGGAAACTGAAAATTTCATATTTTTTTCAAAGTAAAAGGGGCATAACTCTGCCAAAAATTATCGAACCATAACCAAATTCGAACTTGACCTGTATTTTCTCATGACATATCCATATGTCAAGTTTGAATTGAATGTGTCCAACTGTTCTTAAGATAATGAACGGAAACTGAAATTTCATATTATTTTCAAAGTAAAAGGGGCATAACTCTGCCAAAAATCATCGAACCATGACCAAATTCGAACTTGACCTGTATTTTCTCATGACATATCCATATGTCAAATTTGAGTTGAATATGTCAAACCGTTCTTAAGATAATGAACGGAAACTGATGATGACGGAATGACAGAATGACGGAAGGACGGAAGGACGGAAGGATGGAAGGACGGAAGGACGGAATGACGGAACAGGGTAACACTATATGCCCCGACCATTACATGGTGGGGGCATAAAAATAGCCTTAACAATATTCAAGTTGAAAAAATGCTATCATTGTCTGATATATGGCAAGGATAAGAACTAGTAAGATTAAAGTAATATATGGCCGATATTTGATGTCTTGCAGTAACCAATATCAAATATTATTTTCTTTTAATTTCTGGTTTAAACATTGTCTTTGCATTATAATGGATGTAAAACATGCAATATGGGTTATGTAAGCATGAGGGGGATCTTGATATTCTTTCATGCCAATATGTACTCGTCAATAATTATACTTTAAGATCAATTTCGAAACAAGTATTCATTAAATTTATTAAATTCAAGAGTATCAAAAATCTATCTTGGGGGTTTCTTATTGCATGTAAGCTAAACATGTACAGATAATCTAAAAATCTTATACCTTTTTTACAACAGAGTACACATGTTTAATTATTGGCAAGAGCATTGTAAATAAATCTCTCTTTAGATACAGGAAATCATCAGATTTTGGTAAAGTAACAAAATTAATATTATTTCAGATTTGGCAACATTGGATACTGAGTTATTTTCTATTCAAATTTGCTTTTAAAATGATCCACTTCATAAGGACATGTCATTCCGGTTGACCGAAAGAACATTGTTATACCTCTAGAGAACATTCAGAAGCCTGAAGTCACACTTATATAAATACAGCATAATTTGTTTGAAAACAAATTCAAAAAACATTGCTTTCACTTGAATAGATAGGCAAAGTAAGACACATGGAACTTCTTCATCCAAATCAACTAGGTGGCCAATCTTTTTCTTCCAGATTCGAGCAGTCAGCTTTGAAATTTGGCTGGGCTTCGACGATCACTTAAACTGTTAAATAATATATATGACAGGACCCCAGGATGCAATCATCAAGAGAAAATTAATGTTAGCTGACAAAAGCTTTCTCAACAATCTTACATAAATAGGTAGAAAGAGATGTTGATCCCCAAATCAGTGTTTCACTTTAGTCTTTAAACAGAATTTAGTCTGTGTATCTGTGCTCTACTTGGACATGTATCCCACTGGGATAGTGTTGGAATCCCACTGTGTTGAGGGTGGGATCCCACTGGGAAATTTGGTTAGGATCCCACTGGGAAATTTGGTCCAGATCCCACTGGGACAGTGTTGGATGCCACTGGGAAATTTGGTTGAGATCCCACTGGGATAGTGCTGGGATCCCACTGAGATGAGGGTTGGATCCCACTGGGAAATTTGGTCTGGATCCCACTGGAATAAGGGTGGGATCCTAGTGGATCCCAACCAATTTTCCAAGTGGGTCCCACTGGGATCCCAATTGAAATTCCACAGTCAATTTTTCAGTAGGGATATATCATGTGTTGAATTCCCAGCCAATGGCACTCCCATTTACTTTTGGTAACCCAAACAATTTCCCTTCCCTTATTGTAACAAGTCAAACAATCCCACTCCTTTTGTTTTTCAAACCCAAAAATCCCCCCCCCCCCCACCCCCTGTGCATTCAATAAATATGGAACAAAGTATTGACGTGGACAATCAATACCATACCAGTAATGCAAAATTTTAACATGTCAGGAACAAAGTTTATGTTAAGAAAAAAGTTTAAGAAAACAATTAATTTCACCAAGGTGAGATGAAGGTCTTCCTAATTCCACTATGTCACACTTATAATGCTGCCCCAATTGTTAGGGGAAGTAACTGCTGCAAATTGTTTCTAGCCTTTGAAACAAAGATAACAAGATATAAAAGTTTTCTGTCAAGACTTCTTAGATGTAAAACTACATTGGATGGGAATGGTCATTCCAGTGTTTTCCATTACATGCAAACTGACTGACAGGTTATCCTATTGCTAAACTTGGACTGGTTGACCTGGTGGCACTGTCCTTTCAGTATTGTTTATTTAATCATGCACCTTATACGCTCAGCCTTCTTTAATAACAATCATTATTGGAAACCGGATACTTGTTGTGATGTAATTGCCTTCAGCCATTGGTCAATATAACAGGAAATGAAAGATATATGACAGAATTTTGTATGAAACTAAGACAACAATTTCTGATCTTTAAAAAATTTGTTTCATGGAATGTAATCCTGAAATTCGATGCCTTATTAAAGCTTAAGAAACATGGAAAACTGTGTTCAATACACAAATGAGGCATCAACACAGTCATATTAATAGATAACCTTGATACACTTCAGCTTCATTATCTTTATCCATTATCCCACTTAAGATTTGCTCATCTTTTCTTCTGGGAAAACCATCCATCCGTTCATCATTATTATAAATACTATTCTTAAAATTTCTTGTGTTTTCTTTTAAATGAATATAATTTATAATTAAAACATTCATTATAGTTTGGGAAAATATCAACATAATTGCAGGTTATTTTATTTTTTATCTGAGGTCACACTCACAGATGTGTACACTAAAACAACCAAATTCGCTGAGGGTCTAGAGGTATATTTTTTGCAGTTTTTTTTGCAAATTCAACCTCTTTAAGTTTTTTAAGCGCTTTATAAAAATGAAAATCTTAAATTGTTGTATTTACTAAAGGTTTTAAAGTTAATATATTTTGTTTTTCTATCTTTACTAATTTTTTTGTAAAAATGCATTTTAAGTTTACATTTGCCATGGCAAACAGGTTTTGCCATGGCATTTTGGTATTTGTCATGGCAAGATTTTCTCTACATTTGCCATGGCAATTTTTTTTTAAAATTCACAAAACATTCTAAAACTTATCCTATGACATGTTCTTGGGGACATTGTTATGTTTTTATTGCAATCTATAATTTTTTTCATGGCAAGGCCCTGATAAAAGTGGACAGCTGAACTTTCATGCAGATTTGATAAAAAAAAATTTATTTCTTCATAACAAATTGTGTTTTTACCAAGTTCAAGTACAGTAAAATAATTCTGAGAACAAAATGCTTTTCCACTACTCACAGACCTGTCATCTATATAGCATTTGCCATGACAAATGCTGGGGGCAGCTTTACTGTTACAGTAGAAATATCCTAATTTTCCAGAGAGTATTTTCCACGGATTGCTAATATACAAATAAGCTCAGAAAATGGGATTTGCCTAAACAAATATGTCAATTTAATTTGATAGATCTGTTCATCTTAAATCTTTCCTCCAACTTTAGAATACTGAATGTAATAAACTTTGATGCATATACTTCCATCTGACTGTATAGTGTTGAGACATTGAAATACAGTCTAACCTGCCAAAGTGACCATGTGACTAGTTTCATCAAAAGAATACCTTTAAAGAGGAAGTGGTCAAA
Source organism: Ruditapes philippinarum (assembly GCF_026571515.1). Taxonomy (NCBI): domain Eukaryota; kingdom Metazoa; phylum Mollusca; class Bivalvia; order Venerida; family Veneridae; genus Ruditapes; species Ruditapes philippinarum. The sequence continues at coordinate 181,109 of NW_026860578.1, read as the reverse complement.
ATTTGTGCATTGATTTAAGGAAGTTAGACTCTTTCAAATACTGGTGTCTGTTTTACTTGACATCTGTTACAAGAAAAACTACAACTTCCCCTAAATCAAAGTACTTAAAAATATTGACAAAAGGCAAATGATATAGTGTTGAGCAACTATTTTTAGGGGGTCAGAATGAAATTCTTCAATAAAGTGTCTTGATTCAACTAACCTTTGCCATTATACACTTTTGTGCTGAATAGGGGAGGTGACTGCTGTGAACAGAAGACAAAGGAATTGTACCTGCTTAAAACAACTGCAACCTATGTTGCAGTAAGTTCTCATAAAATTCTCTTATCTTTAATATTTCTATGAAGCAACATTCAATAAATTTATTGTATATTAAAAATTTTATTTCTTAAGATTTTTGTTCTGATTTTACTTACTTTAAGTATCAAACTATATTATTATGCTTATGCAATGGATATGGTTGATTTAGGGCCAATGCAATTTGAAACAACGGCATATGAATGAGATATCTCCTTCAAAATATAAGAATGGGTATTTTGTCTATTTTTTTTCAAATCTTTTCAAAGTCATCTGTGATTTGGAAAAAAGCAATGTTTGGAATAATATATTCCTGATAGTCAAACCTAAGCCATACAAAGCCAATGTTCAATTTTATTGCCAATGCCCATTGCTTTGCCTTGCTGGTGGGAATCTTATATATTGTCAGTTTGATACAATAGATGTTATCCGGAACTCGGCAAAAGCGGGTCTTTCCCAGCTAATCCATCACTAAAGGTTCAAACAAACTTTTACTATTAAATCTTCATGATGCACTTCCCATCACAATAGATTAGTCAACCTGTTGCACTTATTTTGAAGCTGTAACTGTAAATGTTTGTTAAATGTACCTAAGGATGGATAACCTGGGAAAAACCCAAATATTTTTAATTCCACGGTAAGTCTATTTCATAGTGCAACCCCAAAAATATAAACAATCAGTATCAAGGCAAATGAAACAATAAAAAATCCCCTGGGGCAATTTCTATTTTTTAATCATTATTTTTCTCCAGAAGTAAGACACGACTGTAGCAGGAGTTGATAATAGAAATACAATAAGATAGCAACACTGTGATTATGGAATAGTCGAATATAGAGTGATTTATATGAATGGAGCATCATCTCTCAATTAACTCAGTCCCTAGTGATTTTTGCCTGAAACTTCTTCTAGGGCTATACATTCTTTGGTGGAATTCTAATAATCTAACACTGAGAAGCCTTACAGTGATAATAGATCAAGGCTTATATTACATATCTATATGTTTTCTGATGAAAATACAGTAATTTTGGAGTGAAGAAATAGTTATAAAGATAGGGATCTGTATCATTCAACATTTGGTATTGATCAAATTACTTGTGTATTAATAGCAGTACAGATGACTGGCAAAATTGTAATTTTTTGTAATATAAACTCACACTAGCTGTCATTTATGGTTATGCATTTATTTTTGCATGTGTTGCAAGCAAGTCCATGAACAATGCTAGCTAAAATTTGAAACCCTTAAATTTAATTTCTAAAGTTCAGAGTAATTTTTCATTTTGCAAGTTCATTAAAAATGCAGACTTTTAAGACTAAAAATTAAAGCAGCACGTCTCTGGATTCATGCTAATTTACATGAAAAGTTTAGTTTATACAAATTTATTTTAGTTTGATTGTATTGAAAGCTGTAACATTTTTCTCAAGTTGCATTTTGGCTCATCTGGCCGCAATGCTGCTTTAATGTGATTTACAGACCCGATTTCATTACATCATTTTATACTGAACTTAAGTGTCCCATTTTAGGAAAAGGATGTCTTTTGGAGTAACTTCCTTTTACGATTGTTGATCAGCAACTAGTTTTCCTGAATATTTTTTACCTCCATAGGAAGGGCCAGCAAATTTATTTCCCATCATTCCCCTCCCCAGTAGTTACTTTCCTATTTTCTGTCCATCATATTTTTGAAGATACATAATTATGCTACTTTGTACCTTGTGTGGCCTGCTTTTTAAGCTGGTTATTAAATGGAATAGATCTACCAGGTGGCCTATCTCAATACAGACTTACACATGTTACGTCCTGTTATAAATATAAATACTTTAACAGTCCGACATAAGATCTAAAATAAACCTTGCATCCAGAGAAATTTTAAGGTCTACTTTTCCTTATAAATATTCATACACATTTTTGTATAAATATTGAATTGGAAAGTGATATCTTTATTTGTCTGCCTGCTTTCTAATCATTGTTATACCATACTATCCATTGATCTCTGCGCTTTTAATCAATTTGAAATACAAATGTCAACATAAATAACATAAAACCTCTTGAATAATTAAAGACATTCTAATTCTTTAACAAATAAATACTACATTTTCCAATTAACTAACTTGACATTTAATAATTACACTGGAGACTAACCTGTCAATTATAGGTTCTTGCATGCAATAATTACAAGACTTAGGGTGGAGGTCATTCCATACTGAAGAGACAAATCTTACAAAATTCATTTACAGTTTCCTGCCAAAATCATGCAGTATATCATTAATTAAAAGAAACAATTATATATATACAGTCAAACATGTGTAAAAGACCACGGCTGAATGAAAATAACCCAGTAAATAAAGGTCACACTTTTGATAACCCATTATTGATAAATTTGAATATAGAAACCTTCAAATAAAAACCACCTGTCTTTAAAGACCATGTTTTGTCTCTCCCTTATCATGTTCCTGTGAAGGAACTGTCAATGTACAACTTACAGTTGGCTGGTGCCAACATAAAACATTTTACCAGTTATAGGATCATTAAAATTCCAAAGCTTATTGATATTTGATTATGTATCAATTAATCTATGCACAAATTCATCTGATACTAGTACCCTATAAAGGTGACCTTGACCTTGAGTCAGCACTGTGATGCTATTGGCAAGAGGTATAAGATTTATAGAGCAGACATGGCATTGTCAGATATTTGACCTTGACCTTCAAAGAAAATTTTCACCTTGAGCAGGTTCAGCTGTGGCATGGTGACCTGCACATTGCCCTTGTTAAGATGAACAATTAAGCCAAGTTTGAAGCAAATACTTCATTGGATTTATAGAGCAGACACAAAATTGACTAGATATTTGACCTTTTGACTTTCAAAATTTTACCTTGACCTTTAGCTTTAGCTTCTGGTGCATATTCCATCAATTTGTCATTTTCTTAACTGCAATAATCAAATTGCTCTAATTCTTTTGCAAAATGTTTAAACTAATGTCAGATAAGGAAAAGGATGTCTTGTGTTTATAAATAACATCAGATAATGTAAAGATGTCTAAAAAGCTTAGAATAATTCAAGGCTGACAAGTCGAAACCTTTGTTCACAACATTCAAGTCAACAGCCCTATTCATTTCAACAAATGAATTAATTTTGTTTGTTTTGTTTGGTTTTATGGCGCATCTACACAGTTTAGGTTATATGGCACCGAAACATGAAAGATGATTGGAGCAAACGCAAACCTTATTTGTTACTGAGAGATGTGTAAAATTATACATATAAAGCTTACTATTTCTGAAGTTATCCAACTTGCTATTTCTTAAGTTGCGTATTTCAGGTAGAACTGGGACTTTGTTTGGAGCGTCTGTAATATCTTCGTAGTTTATGATGAACAGAATTATCTCCCCGTGCTCGTTCTTTACCGGAGCTATCAGGACGCTGCATAGAAATTTTTCTCCTGAAAATGAGAAAACAAATATTTTGTGATTAATACCTAATGTCAGTAAAAGCCCTGACAATTACAGCTGCCAATAGCATTGCCTTACAGAAATTAAACTCAACAGTGTGAAAAATGTCAATATCGTAAACACTGATCTACTTTCTAGGAAAGATTTTGTTACCATGAAACGATTTATTCACCTTCTGGGACTTAGTATCACATTCCTATATCTTGAAATCAATTATCTGCTAATATGAACTAAATTAAGGGATGTTTAAAATTTGAAGAAGACAAAACAGTTAGTGTTACAGAAACAAATTGCCTCATATTCTGGAAAATAATGTCAATATTTGTCTGCAAGAATTAATTTGTTGTGGAATAGCTCTGATTATTATAATTTAAGTAGTTTTGTGGCTCACTCGTAGGGCTGAGGAGAGCTTAGTATTATCCAAAACAAACTTTCCATTTTTCTTACATTATTTACATTTAGAAACCACATTATTTACCATAAATAATTTTCATTGATTGACATATAAAAAAAACGTCAAATAAGTTAAGTATTCAAAGGGTCCAACAATGAGTCTGTTTAGCTACGTATTTTTCTCACCTTGTTACAAATAATCAACAAGTTTACTTTTAAAATGGAATGATTTTTTTTACTATTTTTTTTTTACTTTCCCAGTGATCTGATCTAGAAACTTGTCATAGTAATTACTGTCCTTGGACTTTCAACGATTTTAACTACTTGAATTGAGTAATCACTGGAATACGCAATGGATGGCCTGCCATGTTGGTGGGAAGCCATGTCAAAAACCCATTACCCAAAATCAGAGAAATTTGTTTAATTTGCTGGCAAACACTTTTTATACATCACACCAATTAAGGCAGTTAGCTATTCCTAAAATTTGTCATGTCTTTGGTGTTTGAAATGGCTGAACGTAAAAAAAAAACCACTTGCAAACATCTCAATAAAGACTTGACGAGAAGATCTGTTTTTACCCCCAATGTTTCATCAAATTATTCATGGCACTGAACCAATAAAAACATGACAACATCTTTTAAGTAATAACAATTCTTCTTTCTGTAATATAAAATTAAAAGTCTGCCATATGAACCAGACTCTATATGGCAATAGACATTCAGCAATAATCTTAAAGGCCCATCATGCCACAGAAGCTTTCATTTTTGTTTCTTAAAATCTTTTAAGTTGTGGTAATTTGTTTTACAGTTTCAAAACAAAAGTATAAATCTCATTTGCCACATAGATGAACTCACTTTTGTTTCTTTTGTTCTGTTTGCAATTGGTATAACTATAGTGAATTAGTATTTTGTATGGAAGTCAAAATACTATTTAGTTTACATTTTGCTTGTAACCATAGATCACTATTTAACAAAACCTTTGTATTGAAATTTTATTGAAATTCTTTTATTTCTTTTATATCATGTTTATCAGTAACTTTAAACAATATTCTGTGATAATTATAATTCTGACTGTTGTAGTCTTAACCTGAAATGTGATTTTATTAATTTATGTATTTGCTTCTTTTTTTAAATACATTTATCCAATGCCTCATCTGATCTCAGTCATTAACTAAATTTGTTTTATTTATTATTAATATGAAATGATATTTTAATTTGGATAAACTGTTATTTTATATATATTTATTTATATATATATATCTTATTATGTAACTGTGATCTATGTTGTTGCTAAAATAAAATAAATAAATAAATAAATTGCTAACTTAATAACACATTACTGCATGTTCAGCCTACTTTTTTCAGTTGTTAAACTTCTAACATACTCTAAATTCATTATTGAAATGTTAATAAACACATGTTAGAGATTTCTAAAGAATTAAAAAAATATGGATTTTCTGAGGCATAATGTGTCTTTAAATGAAGGATAGCATGTAATATGCACTAGCTAACAGAATTGCAGGGTGAACTTAGACAACAAAATTCTTTTATTTTTCATTGTTTTATCATGGATAATCATCATACTCTCCTAGAAACACTGCTTTATTTCCATTATTATGAATGGTGTCTTAGAACTGTACCAGGATTGCAGCGAGAACTAAAACAACTCTGTACTCTATGGTATAGGATATTTATGCTGAACTGTACTCTATATCCAAGCAATATAGAGGAAGATATTGCACAACATTAGATATCTGTTAAAGGCATGGGTATATTAATAATATATGCTTTCCAGACATCCATATGGAGCAAGCAGGAACACTAAGCCATGGTTATTGCCAACCCATTTTACCACACCCTGTTATAATGTTTAACTCACTTTAATGCAAATCAGAGACCTATGGAGCCTTTATTAATTCAGTTTCTATCCGACAAAGTATTCATTTTGAACTTTAAAATTAAGACTACCATATCATTATACAATGTAGTAGGAGGGAAATTTTCCAGCCGCACATGACACAGTCTTGTTCCGAGTTTAGATGACAATACTGTTTTGCTAGCATTAGGCAGTCACGTCATGTCTGCCGTATGTGTAAGGAATGACCATGAAATGGTAACTGAGACGAAGGGATTTAATAGCTGTCAGAAATGTCCAATAAATAAGATCAGCGTACATCACAGATTGACTTCTACTACCAATATACGCCTGTTTTCTATCCTCCATCTTGTGAGATAGTCAGTATAAGATGCAAATATGACAGACCAATATGTTAACTTATTAATTAACAAATATAAAATGTCTTACACGATATACAATATATTCTCTAAACAAGACAAATATACTCGGAATATTTACAGAAAAATGTGAGAGTCCAAAAGATTCTGACTGAAAAATTATTTAAGTTCTTGCTAGTTTGTGAGTTATCTTGCCATTGTAAAATACTATAGTCACGTAATTTTTTCTCTTTTTTTTTATCTCATTTGTTAATTCAAATTTGATGTGCCAGTTCTAAATTTTGAGAGGATGTCCGTATCATGAGAGAAATGCAAGACGAGACACTAGCTGTTGCAGTGTCAGGGAGTACTTAAAACACTATAGAAATTTGGTCAATCTTTTTTTCAATTATTAGCTTTTTGAACAGAAGTAATACTTATGCTACAAGCTACAAACATGGGCTGCCAAACGCGCCATCACACCTGTTTCTCAACAAAACCATAAGCTCAATGAAGATGAAAATTTTTTTTCCCTCTTAGCGTATTTAGGAAAAAAACTATATTTTCCTCATAATTCGAAGCATTGCTCAGAGGTCTGAATCTGATGTTGATGAAAATTTGATTTTATTGGCAAAACTCTGTATAAATGGCAGGATATTTCATTATTTCAGGACACTTTTCAACAGAGGGATAATTTTGTACATTGCTTGTCATGTTATAGCATCCAATATGTCAGCATCTTTCCAATAGGCCAATCATTAAATCAAAGCCAAAGATGTTAAAATTGCTACAGCATAATAAAACATAAATTGACAAAATTCCATGTTATTTAATCTAAGATTTTAATAAAAAGCTCGTTTTGTACAAATAATTGTAATTGTTCAATAGAAATATAGTTCTTTTTTTATTGAATTCATTAACAATTTGTTTGATTTTCTTAAAAATCACAATAAAATTCAGGATGACTGTTAAGAAATATGGTACCTGTCTAGATATTGAGATACTGGTACTCTGCACCCTTTTTTGTACCAAGTTGTTTCAGGCACATTTAATGAGCACCAGAGTTGAAACCATCCACATTAAAGGAGGCCACCTGGATAGCTTTCTCACAAGAAAGAATCCAAAGTACCTATTGGGATTTGAACCCACAGCAGTAAAGGGCAATCAATGACCTTAACTACTCAGCCATGGATGCCCAATATAAGTTATGATGATGTGTTAAGAGCATCTCTGGAGGGATTCAAAACAACTATGGAGATTTCAAATCTCCAACACTAACCATGTGCTGGACACAGAAGCTGCCATAATGATGAAAATCTTGCTTCTACATTCTTTGTCAGTGTCTGACAGCCCTTTTTTCTGTTGTTAATTGTCTAAATGGGTTCATTTAAAATATATTTTGATACCATGTAGGAGACGGTAAATACTTGTGTAGTAAACTTTGCTTATAACAATATAGCTTATAACAAAAATATACTGCTAATAACGATGCTGCTGCTGCAGTCCCGACTTTTGTGTTTCTCTAAGATACAACAAAATCCTAAAATAACAGTATAAATTTGGCAGTGTGCCCTGAATATTGTTATTAGCTGAGTTAACTGTAAATACATAGCTATGAATTTGTACTAATTAACTTGGCATTTAACATGACAGTTACTGTAAAGCAGGTAGGTAATTACTTTAAATGATGATGATATACAGACTATGACAATTAGATGACTTGCAAATTTATTGTGTTGTTCTTGAATACCATCCTTTGCAATATATTGTAGATTATTTTTCAAAATACAGTATGTCCTGTCTAATAACTAACGTTCAGGGAAATGGCTCAAACTGGTTCAAACCAACCTTCCCAGATTCTCATGTGGATCCAGCCTGGGTGAACGAATTATGCCCTCAAAAGTTACAATTTTTCACAAGATTGTCATATCTTACATTCCTTCAGGGTATTACTGTCGTACAATATGCAGTCTTATTTATACTAAGTAAATGCTGTCTGATACTAAGTTAGTCAATTATGCTAAGCTCAATTGACAATCTAAGGATTGACATTCTCAAAAGTGGCATAACTTCATCAATATGCAATGCGGAGTTATGACACTTAGCCTATATGTTCTGTACATTCTCCCATATATATTTCAACCTGTACTGGTAATATATTAGAATTCAAAGATATTGGTGGGGGAGTTTTATGTGCAAACAGAAGCAAAGTTGATCAAATTACCAAGGTAGAACTGGTTAAAGAGAATTTAGTCTACAAATCACAAGAACTCTCATCCCCACAGTATGTGCATGTTGCTAAAGATCCATTGCTACATGTATGACACTCTAAGTTTGCATTCAGTTTGGCGACTCGGGATTTAGGTTTCAGGCAGCACAACTTATATTAATTGAAACTAGAGGATGCTTTTGTAAAAAAGCGCATGTCTCCCCCACTGCTGAGAATAACTGTGAATGGAAACAGGAATGGAAATGGAGATAAGATAATGTAAATACCCGGTAGTCACTTCAATGAAGGCTGTCTATGGATGGTTTCTATTGTTAAGGTTGTATGAGAAGATGCTTCCTAAACTGTTTGTTTTTAACCAGGTATTCAATTTTGAAAATCCTGGTTATTCAATCAGCGTATGGCAGGCGGGCGTCAAACGAAATTGCACTTGATGGTCATATCATATATAGTTTCACAAATGAAATTAAATAACTCTAGTTATCATCCGGAAATGAGAAAATGACCAATGGTCACTGTGACCTTAACCTTTGACCTACTGACCCCATAAACAAGAGGGATCATCTGCTCAATAAGACCAATCATCCTATGAAGTTTGAGGGTTGTAGGTCTAAAGGAACTCTAGTTATCATCCTGAAAGGAGAAATTAACCAACGGTCGCTGTGACCTTGACCTTTGACCTACTGGCCATTAAAACAATAGGGATCATTTGATTAATAAGACCAATCATCCTATGAAGTTTGAGGGCTGTAGGTCAAAAGGAACTCTAGTTATCATCCGGAAATGAGAAATTGACCAACGGTCACTGTGACCTTGACCTTTGACCTACTGACCCCAAAAACAATAGGGATCATCTGCTCTATAAGACCAATCATCCTATGAAGTTTGAGGGCTGTAGGTCAAAAGGAACTCTAGTTATCATCCGGAAACGAGAAATTGACCAACGGTCACTGTGACCTTGACCTTTGAACTACTGACCCCAAAAACAATAGGGATCATCTGCTCAATAAGACCAATCATCCTATGAAGTTTGAGGTCTGTAGGTCTAAAGGAAACTCTAGTTATCATCCGGAAACGAGAAATTGACCAACGGTCAGTGTGACCTTGACCTTTGACCTACTGACCCCAAAAACAATAGGGATCATCAGCTCTATAAGACCAATCATCCTATGAAGTTTGAGGGCTGTAGGTCAAAAGGAACTCTAGTTATCATCCGGAAACGAGAAATTGACCAACGGTCACTGTGACCTTGACCTTTGAACTACTGACCCCAAAAACAATAGGGATCATCTGCTCAATAAGACCATTCATCCTATGAAGTTTGAGAGCTGTAGGTCAAAAGGAACTCTAGTTATCGTCCGGAAACGAAGAATGGACGGACGGATGGACGAACTGACGGACGGACGGACAGGGCAAAAACAATATGTCTCCCCCCGAGGTGGGGGAGACATAATTAATTGCTGATGTCCTGACAGAAGCCAAGGAGAATGGCTCCACAAAGTGGGTAGGAACAAGAAGGAAGGGAATAGGGTGCATGATTCCCTTGTACCTTGAGACGGCTTGAAAGGTGGCATCCTTTGCTTGCAACAACAGCCCTTATCAGGGATACCTCACCTTAAGGATCGTGAATATCCATAATGACAAGACACCTTATAAATAACAAACCTGACAAATGATACAAGAGAAAAAGCATTTCACGAACCAGAAAAACTATGGACTGAATAAAGCATGCTGATCACACCCACTACTGCCATAAAATATAATAACGGAAAAAAATATCTCACACTGATTCGGACAAAAAAAATTCCTGTAACAAAAGTAACAAAAAGTATTTACATTCGATATAAGTGTTTACATTGACTGCCTGGAAGAGAAGAATTTAATATTCCGAGCATGTAAAAGAACCCGCTGATTCAATCATTCCCTCTGAATGATGGCTCATAATATTTGAGAGAAAGTGTAAAATCGCATAGATTATTGATAGGTCCAGGACACACAAGTCATAAATACTCAAAAGTAGACTGCAAAATTATGCCCTACTAAACTGATGAATGTAAAAATTGTGCAAATCTATAGACAGATATTTTGAGATATTATTTCTCAAACCAGTAATTTACAGCTTCCATACTTTTCCATTGAACAATTTGTTTTCAATAAAGTTTTAAAATAAAACCCTGGCAACTGGAATGATCGATGAGCTGTTATAGTTTATGTCTTAGATTTCAAGTGAAATTCAGAATCTAAGTGAAATTCAGAATCTATCTATCCAACTTGGCCCGTTTATAAAATTCATGCTGTGCACCCGTGTTATATAAGTTATCCAGATACCCGAGGCATCAATTGAGGTGACTGAAAACTGCACAGGGATACAACAGTGACTGCATCATATTAAAGATTGCATTATCTTTTTAAAACACATCATGTAATGAAGTTTAAGACATGATATTAAAATCTTAATTAAAACATCACACAGGTTATTAAAAGAAACATTCTCTTAACAGACATGGAAATTAGCATCACAAAGAAATGACATAGGATGACAGGGTGTTCAACAGTTTCCATAGACATGACATTATATGAAAACAAAACAATATACATTTACATGACACACGATGGAAAAAGTCAAAGACTTCATATATATATGACACATTGTGACATAAAGTTAGGATACTTCACACACTTAATACAGGATGACATAAAGTTAGAGACTTCACAAGTCATAATCATGACACATGATGAAAAAAAGTCAAGACTTCATATATGACACGAGATGACATAAAGTAAGAGACTTCACACAGACATGACATAAATCTAGTGACTTTACACAATCATGATACATGATAACATAGGTTAAATACTTCACACAGACGTGGCACATGATGGAAACAAAGTCAGAGAATATCACATATGACACATGATGACAGAATGTTAGAATATTTCACATATGACGAATGATGACATGAAACCAGAACTGTAAAACCAACAGACTTCACACAGACATGACACATGATGAAAAAAAAGTCAGAGATCATATATGACACATGATGACAGAAAGTTAGGATATTTCACATATGACGAATAATGACATGAAACCAGAACTGTAAAACCAACAGACTTCACACAGACATGACACATGATGACATAAAGTTATAGACTTCACAAACATATGACAAATAATGACATAAATCAACAGACTTCACACAGACATGACACATGATGACATAAAGTTGGAGACTTCACATACATATGACAAATGATGACATAAACCAACAGACTTCACACAGACATGACACATGATGACCAAAAGTATCAATTTGGCGTTAATAAACACAAACCATTCTGGTGGGTAAAAAGCTTATAAACAACAATAAATTACACTACAGCAGTTTATAAACTATTATCAAACACCATCAATGTGTGTCTAATATTCTTTGAAAACTACTTGATTTAGATTGAAAATATGATGAAATGAAAGCATGCTTTATTTCACTTGGCCGGAGGCTCCAGTGATATAGTATGTTCTCTCTCTTAAAATAACAAAAATATTCTCTTATGATGTCTTACAGTGGAGCAGCTCTAATAAACTGACAGAAATATAATTAGGTTTTTCACAGTCCTCATTGATTGAAGGAGCTGAAGGAGAAGTTGTATGATTACAATATTGGCCAGCCTGGCATCAGGGGAAGCATATACCATAAAACCTGTAATAAACGCTGCTTATCTAGCACTTGTATGATTACAATATTGGCCAGCCTGGCATCAGGGGAAGCATGTACCGTAAAACCTGTAATAAACGCTGCTAATCTAGCACTTGTATGATTACAATATTAGCCAGCCTGGCATCAGGGGAAGCATGTACTGTAAAACCTGTAATAAACGCTGATAATGTAACAGTTGTATGATTGCAATATTGGGCCAGTCTGGCATCAGTGGAAGCATTTACCGTAAAACTTGTAATAAATGCTGCTAATCTAATAGTTGTATTGTTACAATATTGGCCACTCAGGCATCAGGGAAAGCATTTACCATAAAACCTGTAATAAACGCTCCTAATCTAGCACTTGTATGATTACAATATTGGCCACCTTGGCATCAGGGGAAGCATTAACCATAAAACTTGTAATAAATGCTGCTAATCTAGCACTTGTATGATTACAATATTGCCACCCTGGCATCAGGGGAAGCATATACCCTAAAACCCGTTACAAACGCTGCTAATCTAACAGTTGTATTGTTACAATATTGGCCAGCCTGGAATCAGGGGAAACAGTTACCATAAAACCTGTAGTAAACACTGCTTATCTAACATCAACAGTTGTTTGATCACAATATTGGCCAGTCTGGCATCAGGGGAAGCATATACCGTAAAACCTGTAATAAACGCTCCTAATCTAACAGTCGTATCATTATAATATTGGCCAGTCTGAGGACTTAGGGAATGCATTGCCTTATACTAGCCTTTATTTATGTCTTTTTGTTTTTATCAAATTCTGTCAATACTTTCAAGTTTCTCTCCAGAAAAATATGACGGACTGAAGGACGACAAGGCAGCAACTACATCCTCTCCCTTCAGGGTGTACAAAAAATAGGCAAAGCATTGATGACACAGAAAGCGATGGTACATATAAAATTGCAGACACATAGCATATGTTGTTGTTTATTCAAAATTCAATACCCTCATTTGATTCTGTCTTATCTAAGAAATGGTTGATCAGAATATTCAATAATATGTGCAAAACAATCAAGGTTATCATAAGTTATCCTAGGATATCGGTCAAAGTTATATAAAACCATTTTATAGAACATATGTTTGAAACATGCTACTATTTCTAGTAAACTTCTGCTGGAAAAACTGAACAACAAACGAAAGAAAACAAAGGGATGCTGCCAAGCAATACATTAGGGTTAGGACAAATTGCCAATACATTAACAATAACTCCTACAATATCCTGTAAATATACTTCCATCCATACAGGCACATCACATTTACCAAAAGCAGAATAATGCATAAATCTGCAATGCTTGATTCAGCAAATTCAACAGAAAAATGAATGATATCAAAACATATTAAAGGGAGACACAGGCAAAATTTTCATTTCTTAGTTTTGAATTTTTCATTCATTATTCTGTAAATGCCCTCAAAATGAATATATTTGACAATCAAAGGAACAAAACTTTTCTCCATATGAAGAATAAAATGGTAGTTTCCTAACTTGACCCGCGTGGGTCAGGTTAGAGCGCTAGCATTTCATAATAGTTGTCAAGGTGAACTCTGGAAACGTTAAAAAACATGTCAAATGAATGACTTTAAATCTTGTTTCAATCATACAATATCCACAATATCTGTTGTTGTAACTTAAAGGGTTTGTTCAAGTCACCTGACTTGTTATAAAACTATTTGGTGATTCCATCGGCCTCTAAATTTTGTTCAACATATATAGATATATTTACGCTTCAAACCCAAAATATATAGAATTTAAACAGAAATTCATGCTGAAACTTTAAGAAAAGTCATTTTAGCCTGATTTGAGTACATCAGATCATTTTAATATTTTTGTCATTATTTTGCCTGAATATCCCTTTAATGTGCAGATAAAAGTGCACAAAAATCAGTTGAGGAAATATGACGCTATACCGCTATTAATAAAACTATTATGATATCATTGATAAAATACTTAAAAGACCACTTAAAGAAAAGCTACAAGACAGTTGAAAAGTAATGAAAGACCACCAAACAAAGAGGATATTGAATAAGTGTAGGTTTAATACTAAATTTATTGACCATTTTTAGAGTATCTTACAAAGACGAATTATAGAATAGTTAGAAGACTAATTAAAACCTACTATGGTTATTATGGTCTACAGTTATATTAGTTATAAGACCATCATACACAGTATTTATAAGACTACTAATTTAGTTTGTTATAAGACCATTTAGAAAATTGTTAGTCTAAGAACACCATTTATAGAATAGCTTATGAGACAATTATGGAATAGTTCATGTAGTTATAAGACCTCTTATAAAATATTTGTTATGATCTACAGGTATGCTAGTCATAAGACCATCATACACAATATTTATAAGACTACTAGTTCAGTTTGTAATAAGACCATTTAGAAAATTGTTAGAACTCCATATATAGAATAAGTCTTATAAGGCAAATCATAGAGTAGTTAGAAGACCATTTATAGGTAGTTATAAGGTAGTTAAGACCAATACTAGAATAATTTAGTGGACCTTTGACTCTATACAAACGCTTGTGTATGTGCTCTTAGCAATAACTTTATAATTTAGTGGTCTACATTAACAAAGGATATTTTTAATTTTCTAGAAATGCTTTAAAACTATATTTTACTTATGTATAAATTATATTTTTATCATTACCATTTAAAATGTTTTTCTATATTTTGTAAATAGTTTTGCAAAAGTCCATTAAGTGAAATGAACAATTATGTTTCAGTTTTTACAATTTGATGTAGTATTAAAAATATCCTAGAATTCTTTTCGGCTTCTTAAAATCTGCCAAAGTGAGGACATGATAAAAACAAAATTTTACATGTAAGCTTCTTTTTGTTAATGGCAATTCAAGAGCCACTGTTCCATCATTACAATAAAGTCTGCTTCAATCATGCCAATTAAGGACAACCGTATGCCAGCAACTGTACTAATATATATATCCAGGAAGAAAATATAACTCCTTTTAGCGTCCTCAAGTTGATTCATTAAGCTGCTTATAGCGGTGAAGACGACACAAACGAGATTTCTCAATCAATAACATCAAGAATTAATCAAAGACCTGGCTGCACATTTATATGTCATACGTTATTAAGAAACAGATCTAACTAATGATCAGATAGTGCTCGTAAACATTTGCCCTTAAAATATTAGGCCAAAATTATAGGCTTTTTTATAATTGACAAAACTGTAAACAATTCCTAGTGAATTAATATAGAAAATTCCACAAAATTGTAGAGATTTTCTCCGACTAAAGCTCAACTTTTAAGGCATATGATATTGTATGGCTTCTTATGAAACAACACCATTTATATACATATAATTATGTCTATCATAATTAACATTGCCACAGTGACAGGTTATTGTCACAAAACCTGGTATTCTGCCAATGTTATATACATTATGTGAATAAAATCAACAAGGACAATAATTCTGCCAAAAATGATCAAATCACAGAACTCAACACCAGGATTATAACATGGTGAAAATAGTGCTGTGAAAGGTTGGTTAAAATCCCTTGAGAAATGTAGTTGGTACTGGTTTTGTCTTCCCAACCCTACGCAGCCAAGCTGCCTGCCACCATACCCTAATCTAATTGCCACTTTTTTTCTTTGGATGCCTAGATTCTAAATTATGCACCATATTTAGTAGACTACTCAACATGCTGGATTCCCATGAAAGGATCAGATTACTCTTGTATATCATTCATTATCACAGTAGATAAACGAAATCAATGTACCCTGTCTTGTGAGCCAATGCAATTTGATTTGTACCATGTCTTGCAGCTACAACCACATACTATTTCTGATCACTGTACCTTACTAATAGGAGCCTTTAACTTGAACCTTTCTTTCAACAACAGGAAGTTGACTTGTTTATATATTGTGAGTACGCATGTAACCATAATTATATTGTTTCCTTTTAAAAAGACTATTAGCATTTCTATCAGAATGTGACCTGTCATGACAAGGGTAAACACCTTCTATATAAAGAGCTGATAATATTGTTATAATTGAGGATGAGCCAACAATTCAACATTGATTACTGTGATAACAGCCTTAATTCATCTATTATATATAAACTGCACCTCTCAATCACCTATTATTGCCTGTAAACAAATATTCTGGTCATTTACATCAGGAATGAACTTTGCATTAAGTGTTTATGTCTCACTGCTATAATACAGAGGATAAAATGTGCTACTTTTGCATTAAGTTACAATATTATTGTAAACCATTTATATAAGGGCCGTTCTGATTGGCTGATAAAGGATGATGTCACAAGTCTGTAAAAAAACAACAAAAATACTGCAAAAAAAACCCTAAAAAGACATGAAGACTGTTGAAAGACATGTTATCTTAATTGTGCTTTCACTGTGTATTATTCTTAAATGATATAATGATTATAAATAGAGGTGTCATCGATAAGGATTTTTGTATCGATATATCGGTAATGAATTATCGGCGATACAGCGATATATCGATTGCCAGGCTAAATTTTAGCTTTCAAGTCTTTTTAAATTAATGTTTCCTAAGGACACTGACAAAGCAGTTATATTAAGACAAATGCAAAAAAGATAAACTATGAAAACCGAATAATTTGTTTCTTTTTTTATCATATAGCTATAAATGAAAACTAATGACTAGTAACTATAAAGTTTAAAGCCTTTTCCATTTTACTTTTGTTGTTGTTGTTGCTATTACGTAGTTACTGATCATGCTAAATCCCGTCCTTGCCGTTCCAATTAAGCCGAGTTTAATTGGCAAATTATAGTGTTTAGAACCTGAATATTTATTAAAGTTTAACATTTTGTAATCATAATTTTTACAAAGAAACACTGACAAATTTTTCTTGGCATTTTCCCTTTTTGGCGTCCGCGCCGAAACGCGGCGCCTTTTATGTAATGAAATCAGATTTTGTGAAAGGGCGACAGCAACTTCTCGAGTCTTTTATAGTTGTTCATAATAAAAGCCGATCATTCCGATCGGTATGAAAGTGCTTGATTATTAATTAGTCGCGATATGTATAATGAATAGCGAACTGGAGAATTTCGCAATGCAAACATTTTCAAATTAAATAATAACCTTTTCCGTCAATAAATCGCGCTATTCAGAGTATTTTTATTTATCATTTTGTAGTACACAGTGGGTAATTATGGTATGTAATTCCGAAAGCTATAAATAGAATGATGAGTTGATGACCTAAATATTCCGAAAATCTATTTATAGAGGGATGTACTCCTGTCGGTAATTCCCGGTCTCTCCTGGTCTATTTTGTCGACCGGCGATTAGTACCACATGTTTATTGTCCGGTCTCTCCCGGTTATGGAGTAGATGTTTGATATCGTTACAGAACAGAAAAAATTATTAATATATTACAGATAGATAAGCTTTTTTCAAAATGAATGTTTGTCACTTAGTTTGGTTACAATGATTAATAAACACTGATCAACTCTCAAATTTATTGATTATTATTATTATGCATAAACATACAATTCGAAAAATAAAACCAACAACACAAATCGCATGTTTTATTTTATCTATATGAGATAAAAACAATAATGTGTACAATAATTGAGAAAAATGTACATTTTTATGGCATTAATATGACACTATCAACTTTGAAACAATTTATTTAATTTGTTATTCGTGTTTAGTAAAGATGCCGAGGAATTATTCAAAGTTACAAATCAGATTTTATGAATTATTCAATTGATTGATAATTTAAAAAATGATAAAGAAAAATACAAATGTACATGTATATGGTTTAAGAATTAACAATATTATATATTGAAAGATTAATCATAATTTACTGACTTTTTCCAGTTAAGTTTTGACTTATAATCGTCGGTCATTATGACAATTGAATTCTTAAAATAATAGTAAACGTAAAAACTCAGTATTAAAATAGTGCGTAAAACACAAAAAAGAAAAGAAAACAATATTCATAAAATCTGTATTTTTTTATAAAAAAATATATTACAATTAGTGTATAATAAACATTTATGCTCAACATGATCAACATGGTAATATAACTAGTGTCATATTGTTACTAAGTGTGAACAGATTAAAAGGGGGTCTTCACTAATAGCGATAACATAATAAGGGACAATTACACAAGTGTGGTGTTGAATATGCGTTACTCATATGGATTATAAATGATTGTATACATGTATATCCATTGCTATTAATAACCATGATCATTAAGAAATAACAAGTAATATTCTAATTTCTAGCATGCCAATCAAAGTTATAAATAATGAACAATGTCTTTCGTTCGTTCATTCATAAGTGATATACAATTCTGGTAAAAACCAATGAACCATTGAACAGTTTATAAGAATATCTTGTCATCATATATCTACTAGTTCATCTGCACCTGCTGCATTTCTTGTTTGGACGCCCTTTGATGCTTTGCATCAATGCTTTTCTTGTTAAAATCTGAATTGACATCCACTTAGCAGACATGCGAGATTACAACGAAATTAGGCAGCATTCGTTAGAGACACTGGGAGGTAACTTTGGCATTGATTTCCGTTTTCATTTTAGAAAAAAAATGTTTCTGGCTTCCATAACATTATATGTCGCTTTTATTTTGACGTTTTGCGACAGTAAACAGGTCTATCAGTTCTATAAAACCTGTTCGCTGAAGTCTCTTTAGCTAGAAATATATGTGCATTCGATATCCGATATTTAAAAAATGGAATCGATATCGAATCGGATAACAAAGATCGTTGATACACCGATATCGATTGAATCGATGACACCCCTAATTATAAATATGTTTGAAAAATATATATACTGCAAAGTATCATCCTTGGTAAATGTAATTTTACTCAAGTCCGAAACAAACTATGATGACAAAAAAAAGGCTTAAGATTTATTTAAAGCCCAAGCCTAAATCCAAAGGTAACTTAACTTTCCCTAAAGATGAGGGATTGAAAATTGGATGAGAGTTAACTTAAGATGTATAAGCGATGTAAGATTAAATATATACATTGCATTTTCGGATACCAACATTAATGTATTATCTTTTAAAATTATGCTCATTATTTAATATCATAATATATATTAATTTACAATTTTGGCAATGATGACCCTATGAGTGTATCATGAATTCAAATGGGATTTGACTTTCTAGCAGTGGATGGTTTTTTGTTTAATTCCTGCATGATGTCATTTATTTTGTGAGTGAAATTGCGCTTGAAAACATCTCCGAATTAAAAACCTGTCCAGAGATGACTGTCACCCTGGAACAAATCAGGCAGTTTCATTGAAAGCTCCATCATGCATCTTGAAATTGATGGTGTCAATCCAACTTCCAAAAAAACCCTTTTCTATTCAACATTTTTTCCCCACTTTAATACAGAATCATGTCAATAACTAAAGGAAAAACCTTTTTATTGTGAGATTGTTCCAGTGCAGAGATATTTTTTAATCTTTCTGATTAATATATCATATTGTAAAGAGATTACTCGCATTACTATATTTCATTTTATTGATCTTACTTAACCTGAATATTTGAAAAGAATTAGTCCTGCTTAGAATTTGGATCAGTCCATTTTAAGTTTTAGGGATTTCAGTATGAAAATACAAAAACTTGAACTACCAAACAGTATTGCAAAGCTCGACTGAATACTGGTAGCAAAGGCTGAATAATTTTCAGTTCCAGCACTGGGTAACAGTTAATTAAGATATCTTTATTGATTTTGTTGAAGTAAACTATATTGACAATACTACAGTTTCTTTGACACTTTCTAAAATTACTTGAAATAATATAGCTAAACTCTTCTTTATTGATATTACTTTATTTACTTCTTATTATTGCAATTCCTTTACTCCTCTGTTGACAATTCTGAGTAATCAATGGTAACCTGATTCCAAAATTAACTGATGTAACATTAACTTAACTATGCTGGCATTGGTGGTGATTGTGTTGATGGTAATTTACCCTACAGGTCACAAAAGAAAGCCACTTTGAATTCACCAGAGCACAGTTCAGCCACTGCATCGTTCCTTGGCAGGCTGTAAAGCAGTTTACCAGAACAAGTTGTCTTCACTTTCTGAAGGAATTGATAACTTCTGCATTATAATGCACAAGCAAAGGTACATTGCAAATGACAGTAGAAAGGAATTCATGATCAATCACTAGGAAAGTGATCCACACCATCCAGGAATCCAAGCAAGGTCATCAGGATAACAGTCAAACAGTCTACCTATTTAGCTATCCAAATGGTTGCTTCCACTTTGTTGGCATTAATTACAGAATTTACAAATTATTATGTTACGTTACCATCTGTTTAAAACAATTACATGTTTAATACTTATTGCAATGATTTATTTATGAAGTTATAAGGAATCTGGAATTTGTTAGGAAAACACAGTTCGCTCAGTAGGTTCAGACCAGTAAAACAATCCTCTGCAAATAAAAACCTGTAAATTGAGTCCTTTTTGTGGATGTAGAATTTGGCAGAAATACTGTTTAAACATCTCACATAACACAAATAAATCAGGAATGGAACATTCTACAATACTAAATCAATATAAAGAAGACATAACTATATTTTCTGGGTTGAAAAATTAACAACAAAATGCACAAATCTAAAATGCATGACCATTCAATATAAAACATCTCAAATCTTCTTACTCTCCATATAGTGTTTCCTTGACAGACACAGAGATTTTTCCTGCCAAGTAATTCATATTAAAACTGCTTCTTTCTGCAGAACTTATTCCTGACAGTACAATTCAGAACATCAAACATTCTGTGTTACACTGATTCAATTATGACAAATATAAAGTTAGAGAGAATATATTACAGCATTTCTCCAGACTTGGTCTCTCAGATACCTTTTTCTAGCGTGAACCTGTTACAACTGGTGTCAATAAGGTGTTACATGTTTATATACATTTATATAAGTTTAATTGAATGAGATTCCAACACTGTGAAGGTCATATGGCTTTGTTTTGATTGTTTGTTTATTTGTTTCATTTTACGCCTTTTCCCAACAGTATTTCAGTCATATAGGCAGGTAATTTCCTAACCATCATTCCTGGAGAGTTACACCAGTACTAGACTACCTTCCTCCACCTTAAACTACCAAATCATCTCCCGGGGATCTAGCCCATTCCAAAGAGGTCCCCTCAACCACGGAGGCGGTCAGGTCATATGGCAACTTTCCAGCTTTATCAGTGGAGGAAGACCTCATGTACCCCTCTGTGCATTATTTCAGCGGGCACTTGAGTTTAAACCATTACCTAGCTGGATAGCATCTGCACATGAATGAAACAAAACTCCCTGGTAAAATATGAGCCTACAGCGACAAGTGAAAAGTGGTTCGAAGCAAACAACCTTAACCACTCAGCCACAGACACCCCTAATAATCATTTAAATTGCAATTAAAATACTTGTCTAGATATAAATTTTTGACATCTATTAAACCATGTTAGAAACATTTTAAAATATTGAACTTAATGGATTGGAACTACTAAAGTAAAATTGAGATTTAGTTCCTTCCAGAAATGAAATATGATCAGCTGATGAAAACAGGCATTTACGCATCAAAAGTTTTAGTTGAGTTAGACTTGATTGACAGTAAATGTGTTGTAATGTTGCCTTGCAAAGCCAATTTCAATCCACATTTGACAGAATAATCTAATTTCAGTTGTAGCAATCAGTAAGAAATTTATCTGTCATACAACACAACTCAACAAACCCTTTACTTCCTCTTCACAAAGAAATTTAAAATCGATTAGAAATCGTGAGATTTTTCATACTTTTCTCAAAGCAATTGCACAATTCCATGCAAAGAATCCCTCTAAAAATATTTCTACTTTCTCTCCACCTCTTTCCGAGTTATCAAATTAAATTAAATTTGCGTGAAAGTGAAAAAAACGATTTCTCAGCATGTTTCTGGAACTTTTTGTAATTTTTTTTTCTTTAAAATAAAATAAAAATCTGAGTTAAGATGAGGTTAATCATCCTTAAGGCTAGATTGCTTTAGAGTTGCATTAATATAGCAGAGAACATGAAAACTTCCTTGACACAATCAAGCTAGTCTATGAATAGCAGAATTATTGTTGTTAAATGATTAATCATATTGCAAGTGTATAGGGCCATAGACTACACTGTATGGTATGGAACAAGTCATACGGCACTGTAAGGTATGGAACACATCATACAGCACTTTACTGTATGGTACACATCATACGGCACTGTAGGGTATGGAACACATCATAGGGCACTGTACTGTATGGAACACATCATACGGCAATATACAGTATGGAATACATCATAAGGCACAGTATGTTATGGTACACATCATACGGCACCGTACGGAATGGTACACATCATACGGCACTGTAGGGTATGGAACACATAATATGGCACTATACAGTATGGAACACATAATACGGCACAGTATGTTATGGTACACATCATACGGCACCATACGGAATGGAACACATCATATAGCACCGTACGGTATGGAACATCATACAGCACTGTACAGTATGGAACACATCATATGGCACTGTGTGGTATTGTACACATCCTATGGCACTGTATGGTATGGTTAATACAATAAAGCTCTGTATGATACAGTGCAAAAAGTAAACAAGAGGGCCATGATGGCCCTGAGGTCGCTCACCTGTATATAGGCCCCCCCCCCCCCAACGTTGCAGGGCCAATTTAACCCAAGGCTTTTATTTGCACAAACTTGGTAGACACCCATCAGAAGATGTTTCATGCTAAACATATAAGCTCTAGCTCATTGGGCTTTTAAAAGAAGATTTTTTTTAAAGTTTTTACTATACACATATAGTTAAAAACAATGACACCCCTGGGGCCGGGCCAGTTTTGACGCCAGGGCTTTTATTTGAACAAATTTTGTAGACACTTACTGCTTAATATCTAAACTCTAGCTATTTGGGTTTTTTCAAAGAAGATTTTAAGTTTTTGCTATACACATATAAAGAAAATCAATGACCCCCGAGGCGGGGCCAATTTTGACCCCAGGTCTTTTATTTGAACAAACTTTGTAGACACTCATTAAAAGATCTTTCATGCTTAATATCTTAACTCTAGCTATTTGGGTTTTTTCAAAGAAGATTTTTTAAGTTTTTGCTATACACACATAAGGAAAATCAATGACCCCCGGGGCGGTGCCAATTTTGACCCCAGGGCTTTTATTTGAACAAACTTGGTAGACACCTATTAGAACATGTTTGATGCTAAATATCTTAGCCATAGCTCTTTGAGTTCTTTAAAAGAAGATTTTTTAAGTTTTTACTATATGCATATAGGGAAAATCAATGACCCCCCGGGGCGGGGCCAATTTTGACCCCAGGGCTTTTATTTGAACAAACTTGGTAGACACCCATTAGAACATGTTTCATGCTAAATATCTTAGCTCTAGCTCTTTGGGTTCTTTAAAAGAAGATTTTTTAAATTTTTACTATATGCATATAGGGAAAATCAATGACCCCCTGGGGCGGGGCCAATTTTGACCCCAGGGCTTTTATTTGTACAAACTTGGTAGACACTCACTAGAAGATGTTTCATGCCAAATATCTAAGCTCTAGCTCTTATGGTTTTTTAAAAGAAGATATTTAAAGTTTTTTCTTTCGGTTGCCATGGCAACCAGAGTTCTGCATGGAATTAAATTCTTTGAACAATTTTTAAAGGTGATCACCAAAGGAACATTCCTGTGAAGTTTGGATGAAATTGGCTTAGTGGTTTATGAGGAGATGTCATTTAAAGTAAAAGTTTACGGACGGACGACGGACAGGTGAGCTAAAAAAGAAATGGACAATTTCTATCAAACTTAATCTTAAGTGAGACTCCCCTACCTAAAGAATGTTGTTCTATATGCAATTTAAGCAAGACTACACAATGGTTACTTAGTTGTAATCATGATATAAATGGTTCAGTCTGGTCTTATTTATCTGCAGACATTATTATTTTTTCATGAGGCTTGTACCTTGGTTTGATTATATGACATGTCTTCACACCACCTTTACCTCCAAGAACAATATCTATCTTTCATCATGTCACTGTTCAGAACTGTTCACTATTTAGGGGACTGGTAGACCTGAATTTATACACCTTTTTATTTTCTATGGATTTGTTATAAGTAGAAACAACTTACCATCTTTCTTGTAATATAATATTTCCACCTGTTTTTCTTCTGAGCCCAATAACGCATCTTTAATTTGAAGCATTGCTGTTGAGCTTGTGAGAGGTCCATGCATAAAGTCACAAACACATGTTTTTTGCATGACCTCGGCACGCGAATAACCACTGAGTTCACAAAATCCATCATTACAAAATATTACTGGATTTGTCTCGATTTGAGCATTGGCTATCACAAATTTCCTATCTGAAAATATAAATAAATAAAAATATTTTATCATAATATATACTTTTTTGTGTTAACTTACATCAACACATTAAATATCCCAAAACTTGATCGCAGATGTACTGGGCATTAATAAGCCAGGTCAGTAACCAGTGACTATAAACATTCCCCCCCCCCTCCTCCAAATAAAATATTTCCAAGTTTACATAATAAAGATCATATAATATCAAAGAGCAATAAAAAATTAAAACTTACTGGTTACCTATAAAAACAAACTATATTAATATATGCACTTTACACTTGTGATCTTGACAGCGCTACATTACTCAAAGACAACTTTGTGCATAAACCCGCTGAATTGCTATGACCCATACCTTTCTTGAAGAATTAACAATGCCGAGGATAAAAATTCAATTTAATGCATTTAATAGGTTGGCAGTGCTTGACGGTGAAAACAAGGGTGATGCAAAGCAAAATAATTCAAAGAAAACTACCACTATTTAAACTCCGATAACATATCAGAGTGGTTTAGGGACTAACAAATAACTCAACTGACACATCAAATGTCTCCCTGTACAGGTCTGAAAAGAATGGCGGGGAAGACAGCAAAAAGAACAATATGCAAATTTTCTAAAATTTGTCTGAGAAGAAACAAATTGGTCTCGCCTTTCTCTTTACAAAAGACTTCTAAATCCATAGCAAGACCAGAATCATAATCTTATCCTTATCGATGAAATAACTAAATTTATCATAATTATAAACTACAGTACAAGAGTGTAATAAAGCCATTTAATAAAAACAATATTGCACTAGTGTAATATAGTACAGTTGACTCTCAATAAGTCAAAATCGCTTTACTCAAAATTCCGCGTAAGTCGAAGTATTTCTAAAGTCCCGTCAAAATTCCTTCTTTATCTTTGTATTTTAACTCCGCTTAGGTCAAATTTTGACTTACCGAGACTCCTGTTTAGTCGAAAAGAAAATTTGGTCCCGTCAATTAAAGTCCAACATAATTTCAATTCAATTAGTCGAATTGTGAAAACAGCAGACTGATAAAAGGTCGGCAACATCAAGGTGAGATGTTGTCTCTTGTGATTCACACGTTCCATAGAAATTTTAATTGTCGGTCATCATGTATTATTAACACGTCGTAAAAGTGGCTTTAATTGGTTTCAAGACTTAATTGGTTTTGACAGTTAGATAACAAAATTAAGACTCGTGCCAGTCTGACAGGTGTAAGTAAAAAGACAGCCTAGGTATTGATGTGTGTTATCAACGTAAATGACATTTGTATAATTAATGTTCCGTCATATTGCATACATTAATATGTACTTCCGGTTCACGATAGTTGCTACTTTCGTTTTTCGTCCGATGATCAATTCACTTCAAATATTAGATAAATTGGTGTTGAAATAAAAGAGTTATTGTGCTTTTATTGTAATGATATGTCATGAGTGTTTATTATTAACGTGTGCTTTACTGATGAATACAGACAAACTTGCATTTATGTCATTTCTACGAATGTTTGTGTTTATGTTTCACTATTAATATACATGTATTAAATTATACATTTTTGTTCATAATTTGTAGTTGAAAGTGATTTACCGTCATTTCAACGGTTAAATATTGTAGCATTGCCGCTATCAACAATAATAAACCTACTTCTTTGTACATTCAATCAGGCACATGTATATACATGTACGAATGTCAACGAAATGGCGGCAGATCCACCTTACTCGAATTCCGTTTCTCTCGAAGTAAAATGCCCAGTCCCTTGGATTTCGAGTTACCGAGAGTCAACTGTACTTTGATGTGACGTCTTTTGCATTATATACAAACATAGCATTAAAGCGGCTTAAGTTAGCATCACACTATAGGCGAGCCAATGAAAAATGACTTTTTTTACCTGTAAACCCTTCTTTAAATAGTTATATGATAAAAAGAATATTGTTTTCGTGTAGATTTAATACTAAATTTATTGAACTCATTGAATAAAACAATGTTATGCTCGCCAGAGGCTCACAAAATATGATTTTATTCAACTTGTTCAATAAATTCAGAATATAACCTACACTCATTCAATATCCTCTATATATCGCATTGTTACAAGCTGATAAGATACCAACTTCTTGCACTTCTATATAACATCAATATAGGCAATGTTTAGTGGTCAGTGAAGGGTGCTTCAGCAAGAAACATGACAGTTTATAGTGGCGAATTAATCTGCCGATAAATATCAATCTATCAGCTCTCATATACAAACAATGTCTTCAGCAGCAAAACATCCGTTCTATACTTTATATCACATTTTTACAAGATTGATTAGGAAGCTAAGACCTACAGACCTAATCTTGTTTTAGTCTAAAAATGGTTTTATGGCTCATTTTCATCTTGAAATAATAACATGCATGCACATAAATAAAATACAAAGTGTCTGTAATTCCAGAACTTGTATTGAATGACTAATTACAATTCTTTTATAATTAAAATTGTTCCAACCAACTTTAATAAAAAGGTCAGCTTCTATATTTCGCAACAAACAAGATCCATGGTTAAAACTGGAATGCAGTAAGGTAAATCAGATAATTAATTCTAACCTTAAATGAATATTATGTTTTTGTCATGTACGTTAATAAAGAGAGTAGCATTGTTTAGAAAACAAAATATATGGGGCATAAAGGCAAGCAGTGGTTTTGCTATTATGTCAGTTGCAGCCTTTCTATCAGCCAGTCTTTGGTTTGATCAAAACAAGAGTCATCACTCATGAATTCGATTTCTTCATGTGTCGCCAATGCCCACAAAATGGATTACTTATAAGTTGTGAGAATCTGCTTCAAAATACAGCACAAATATGTATACAATACAAGGGAATATAATAAAGAAATTTAATAGCTTTTAACAATTTAGCCTGCTAATGGAAACTGGTTCTACGCATGCAGTCTGCACTATTCCCTATTCAGTCAGTGTGTATTTTAAAGAAACTCAACTGAGGTCCAAAAGCCTAGAAACATAAAATTTTTATTGCTTACATGGATTAACTTGAACACTAATAAGACAAAGATAATACAAACAGTAATTAAGAAATAAACTCAGAAATAAATAAAAAAAATGTATATTTGTACTCTTCTTTAATAGCCTGATTTGTGTGAAAAGGGTTGGAATGGTTTTAAAATTCAGGTCATTTTTCACAATAAGAATTAATTATTCTAGAAAAACTGAGTCTGAAATTTTGCACACTATAGTTATTGGTCTAGATCTAAATCAAATCAAATATTAATCTTGAAAAATTATTTCCAGTCCCTTCATGTCAAAAACCCTTTGTGGTGTCCCTTTAAAATTGTCCCTAAAATGATGAAATGGTCTTGTCAAGATTTTAAGACAGACAAGTCCATTTAAGATGAGCCATGCCATGACAAAACCAACATAATGGGTTTGCGACCAGCATGGATCCAGACCAGCCTGCGCATCCGCGCAGACAGATCAGGATCCATATGCTGTTCGCTTACCAACCCTATTACAAGTAGAGAAACTGATAGCGAACAGCATGGATCCTGATCAGACTGCGCGGAAGCGCAGGCTGGTCTGGATCCATGCTGGTCGCAAACACACTACGTTGGTTTTGTCATGGCGCGGCTCATATAGTATGGTAAGGGTAAGACTTAAATATTAGAGTGACTGATGACAAAGAAACATACATCCATCATTTCTTACAAATTTAAAACACTTTACATCCCTATGCTTTATTCTTCTTAAAAGATAATCTAATACACTGTTGGTTTATTAAATATGATCTTTCAAATTTATGTACAATTTTTACATTCAATGAAATTATTCAACTCCCACAATGCCTCAGTCTGTCTTCCGTAATGCAATATTGTCTAAGAATTCAATAAACTATTTTACTTGACTTTTAAATTGAATTTCTTGTCTAGACATGCTTGTTAAAAATCTCTTGTTTGCTGTTCCTTTGACATGTGTAACAAAGCTATTTGTCTCAAAAATTTCCTTTAAATGCCAAATTTAGATTTGGATAATAATGATGCTCAGCTGGGATACTTCATCATAAAAAAAATCTGGGGGACATGCAAACTTTGTTTTACCCTAAAGTTGGAGCCAGCTATAATCAAAGGCTCTTAAAATATGTACCTATGACTACCGCAAGACAAGAGACATAGACATGCCATTTGTATAATTTAGTCCATATAACTTACAACATATTTTTCGTCTAAATACCGGTTACATATTTGTCATATTTAGGTTGCAATGATTATTATATATTTAGGTTGGCATTGCAATGATTATTAAAAAGATTCGTAAAAACATTGGTATCTTGCTTTTACCACTTACGTTCATGAACAGTCTTTAAATCAAACTGAGCCTCGAAAGTTTTCAAGTGTTCTTTAAAGTCTCATACCTATACAAACCATGTAAGAAGACTGATACAAACCATCAAGCTTGACCTGTACGAACCACCAGGTAAGATCTATTATGACAAACCATCAAATTAGACCTATACAAACTATCAAATAAACCATCAAACAAGACCTATAAAACCATCAATTAAGACCTATACAAACCATCAAATAAGACCTGTACATTCCATAAAGTAAGACCTATACAAACCATCAAATAAGACCTGTACATTCCATAAAGTAAGACCTATACAAACCATCAAATAAGACCTGTACATTCCATAAAGTAAGACCTATACAAACCATCAAATAAGACCTGTACATTCCATAAATTAAGACCTATACAAACCATCAAATAAGACCTGTACATTCCATCAAATCAAATAAGACTACACAAGGCATCAAATATACCTATACAAACCACCAAATAAGACTTGTGCAAACCATCAACAAACCATCAAATATTTGACCTATGCAAACCACCTTATGTTTCTCTTGTGTCCTAACAAACCATCTTATTACCAGAGCACCTTTATACAGATATTATGTGCACAAATTACATGCTCTTCATTTTTTTTAACAAAAACTTGTCAGACTAATAAGATCTTGTGACTGAACTGGTTGTGAAACTTGTCAATTACACTGTCTGCTACAAATATATCAGTTCTGACAGCAGAGATAGAGGGGCTCCTTCGTCTTACATATTTCTGAGTGGGAGGCAATAAGTACATCAATAATTGATAACTTCCCCACTGTCCAACACTTGAATAAGTCAATATTGGTATTTACTGTCAAATAAATCATTCTGTGTAATATTTTAGTAGCACTAGTTATATAACAAAAAATATATGTATTTGTATATATATTCCCAAATGTGTTTGATTTGTTTATACTTAATTACATTTCTACCTTGGCTAGGATGTCAGTATTAGGTTGTGCCTATCTTTAGGGGACAGACAACTGAAATCATGTAAATTTATATTGTCTGAATATCCTATCAATAATTAGAGTGCTTTGAACCCTGGAAGTGTGTCAGATTCAGCAAAAACTATCTTGCTATTAAATTAAAAGAAATCTATTGACTTGTCTTGCTAAATACATAAGGGTACATTTATGTACCATTTCATGTAATTATGAAAATTACTTTTGTGTGCAAGCCTGAAATTCATGGAGATTGTCAATTAGCCTGAAAATCCATGCAACCTGATTGCATTCAATCAGGGCAGCCTGTCAGAAAATCCATGCTTCCTTTGTAACAGACAATAAATCATACTTAGACTCTTCATGAAATTTTGGCAGATGTTTTGTATGTGTGACAAAAAAAATATTTATCATATAACAGATGTTTGGTGTATCTTATAATTATGACAAAAAATAATCATATGCAACATAACTATAATCAGAATCCTAAAATCTTTTGTTTGACAATGATTGTTCTGTTAATGTTCCTAGTAAAAATAACCCCTGAAATTCAGTTGTCAACCATTAGGCATTACTACATCAACATTCTGAATTGTTGGTCTTTGTCCTCCTTTTTTTCATGTCTAAAATTTAGAGCCCATTAATAAATTTCAAGTGACCTGTAATAATGATGATGGGCTATTTTCAGCTGATAATGTTTTAGTAACATGCGAACAATTCCACATTATCTCGTTAATGTAATTACCAAATTTGGCATAAAGTCGACTTTAACGCTACTAAATTCATCAGAAATTCACCTACTGTTTTAGGACTGAAATCTTCAAACCCGCAATCACTTCGAAAAATATATGGATATATGAAAGTGTATAATATATAGGGTTCTGTAAGTCATTAAAATAGGGGTAAAAATACTGGAAATTTTCAAAGATAATCTTGATGGCCTTGTCACATATTAGTTTAATTTAATAATAATATCTTTCTAAAATTCCTACAAAAATCATCATTATCATAAAATATTAATCACTGCATGGTCTAACTTTTATTGCAGAAAAATTCAGTCTCATACTGCAGCCATGACCATAATTTCTGGTTGACTTTTTCTTCAGTTTAATGGAAAACAGACCATTTCTATCATGCTATATATATAAGACAAATATATCAATATGTTTAACCTAAATGGTTAACACTTAAAAGGCGAAATAACATAAATTTGGCCAAATTGCTCACATCAAACCTTAACTAGTTAAGACGTTTATGTAAGATCTGTTTTCTTTTAAGTTTTCCCATAGGTGCTATCATAGATTAGTGCGAGAACTATGGGGACCTGTTCTAATGCGAGAATTCCACTCATCACTTCTATATCTGGCGATAAATGAACAGTTTAGTGCAATGTAATCAATATATACTGAAACAAAGAAAAGACCGTGCCCTTTGTAGATATACATATATATCTTCACCTTAGTTCAGTAACACTGATTA
This sequence comes from Ruditapes philippinarum, assembly GCF_026571515.1. Lineage (NCBI taxonomy): Eukaryota > Metazoa > Mollusca > Bivalvia > Venerida > Veneridae > Ruditapes > Ruditapes philippinarum. The sequence goes on along the minus strand of NW_026860578.1, from coordinate 149,628 downwards.
ACTCCTATTAAATTTAGTCGGAGTTAAACCATAACTGCACTAAGGTGACGATATGTTTCTATAGAAACTACTAAATATCTATAGAATTTAAACCTGCTTAATTCCTACTGGAGACAAGCCCTCAAATAAATTTTATTTATTATGCCACAAGTAAAGGCCAAATATTTTTTAAGTTGAAAGTGCGCAAGCAGGTAAGGGAAATACAAATAATATATATTTGAAATTGATATAAATTTTCACTGTAATAAATGCAAATTGAAATGCTACAGAGAGTTGATATAAAGACAGAGCAAGCACCAGCATACTCTGTAAATAGACTTAACACAATTATAATATACATGGTACCTGAGTATTCCATATTTTGAACTTCAGTACATTTGCATTGCAATGTGAATTTTGCACAAGACTAAGAACAAATAGTAAAACTTCTGTAGTAAGCTGAATCTTCCCATGTAAAGCCCCGGTCACATATTCACGGATAATGCCACGGAAGAGCTACGGTCTAATTGTTCACGGATTACTACGGAAATGTGAAATTCCGTAGTCCCCTACGGTTCCAGTACGGACACACAACGGTATGAGTACGGAGTTTGACGGATTTACCTCCAAAAGCCCCGGGAGAGACACGGATTGTTACGGATCGACACGGTTTGATACGGAGCGACACGAATCAGGACGGACGTACTACGGATACACTACGGTCTGCTACGGTATAAGCACGGGTTAGTACGAATAAGTACGGTCTGATACGGAGAAGAACGAATTAATACGGAGAAGAACGAATTGCCACGGATCTATATGGACCTATTATATCCGTCCACAACCTCTTGCATGCTCAATGTCTCACAAGAAAAGAACACCTAGAACGAATTGCAGAGTTCAATGATTTTGGCGGAAATGATTCGGCCTCATCGCGTCCGACCCCCGAGACATACCAGGTCCGATTAGTGTGAATTTCTTGAAGGACGCCGGATCCTCAACAAGTTCGACCATGAGAGCCTCATACATGTACTAAACAGGAAGGGGTCTTCGTAAAAGCCCATCTCTAGTCAACCATCACCTCTGTCTTCTCTTACCGGGTAAGATATGGACTAGTTATCATTAATGCAAAATGTTGATCAATACTGCTTCTCTTTTGAATTTAAAATGTGCTGTTCATTTTACAATTACATTAATTATCGTGAATGTTTATGTTTTAAGAATATGTAAAATGCTTGTGTTAATTACTCTTAATCAGTATCACTCAAGGGCCAGCGTTCGAGGCTTATGAGACACTTCGTTTTATGTACATATTTACTCCAATTTCCCAATTCAATGTTTTGTAAAATATGTAACATTAAAATGTTATTATATTACTTATGCATTGTTGTACGATATTAACAATTTTTTTTTACCTCTATGCATGTCATCAAACAGCTCGACCACTGCCTCCGCATTCTGAGCCATATCAATATACATTTGCAGCTAGTAAATGGCAATTATCATTTATTGAATGTTCACACAAATATCTTTTAACTAGCAGTTGGTATTTATACCCTTGAAAAAGTACATGATACTTAATTTATCCGTACTAAACAGTGGTGGACCGTACCATTCCGTACCGTTTCGTGATGCCACGCAATAAACCGTAAAATACCGTGCTAATCCCTGCCTCTCCGTAGTACAGCGTATTACGATCGTGGCTTTCCGTGATAATGCCGTATTAATCCGTATTAAAACCGTAGCTAATACGTAGGGTTACCGTACAAATACGTAGTTCTCCGTACCAAATCGTGGACAAGTTGGGGCCTACGAATCAGTACGGACTAGTACGATTTTCATACGGACCAGTACGTATCAGTACGGTTTAATACGGACTAATAGGGATACGCTACGGTTGATTTTTCCGTAGCAAATTTTTGTGCATGTTCAAAAATTGTCAAGGATCGCTACGGATATACAAGGACTACTGCGATTGATCACGGTTACAATACGGAGAGCTACTGACCAGTACGGGTAACTACGGACGATGCCGGAATTAATCCGTGGCTCTTCCGTGAGCGGTTTCCGTGAATATGTGACCGGGGTATAACAATTAAGACTAGTGCAGATCAAAATCAGCTGGCAAATCCATGCTGTCTGATCTTGATCTGCATTGTTCACTAAAACATATACCGGTAAATGCTTGGCTTCTGTTTTATAAAACTGAAAATATAAAGGTGTATTTGGCATTAATAATCATCTTAAAATGAACAGTACTAATCACCATTGTAGAATATATTCAGTGAATGTAATGTATAAATTTTTCCACCAATGAAAGTCTCGAACTTTTTCGACCAATGTAAGACTAGTTAACATATCGATTTTTGTAACAGAAGCGCAGTGTTATTAAGGTATTACACAATACTAATTACATTTTCATCAGCCATTAATTTTATGAACAATGACACTCAATTTTGGTTGTTTATTATGCTCTCCATTAATTTTATCTATTTCATATATTTGTATCAATACATATTCATAATTGGGGGCCGGTACCACAATATATAGTCGACTCTCGGTAACTCGAATTTTAAGGGACTGGGCATTTCACTTACGAGAGAAACGAAATTCAAGTACAGTAGATCTGCCGCCATTACATTTACATTCGTACATGTACATACATGTGCCTGATTGAATGCCCAAAGTAGTACTTAGTGGTTTACTGCAATATTGAACGGTTGAAATGACCTTTATTCGCACTTCCACTAATTGTGGAGGTTATTTGACAGGACAAACATTCCTTTTTACTATAAACAGGAGTCTAAATAAGTCAAAATTTGACCTTAGCGGAGTTTAAGTACAATTTTGATAAAGAAGGAAATTTGAGGGAACTTTAGAAATTCTTCGGCTAACGCCGAATTTTGAGTAAGGCGATTTTGACATATTGAGAGTCAACTGTACAATCATGTACATACATGTCAACAGAAATCTTCCAACTTTTTACTTTGGCTTTTACTGATTGCTAATTTCCAGCAGAAAGTCCAACAGAAAATCAGAGTATATAATCAAATAAAGCTATTATAAACCTCATAAGAATGAAACTACCATCTTCACATCTTTTTAAGTTATACATGTATCATATGAATATATCTTGAGTAACACCATATGAATTCTGTATGTTTTCAAGGCAATTCTTTCAACAGATCAATGTAATTGTTGAAATGTTTACTTTGGAATAAACAACAGTCAGTTTTTCATCAAGCACTGTCTGCAATTCTGTGTGTGCAGACATACCTAATAATATGTAACCGATTTTTTTTTTCTTAAAGACCCACTATTACTTTTTTTGTCCCATTGACATTTCATCTATAATCCTAACTTTTTAAGAGAAAGTTGGAAATAACAAAGACCTTAAAATTTGTTGATCATTCATTCTGTTTCTTTTGTTAGGAAAAACAACAAGATGAAAATAAAAAAAAAACTTGAAGTTTCTGTTTATTATATATATTTTTTCTTTTTTTTTTACCCAACAATTTATAAGACTTCTCCTTTACGTTTGTGTATTGACTAAATTAAGAAGAAAGTAGTACAGCAAGACACCAGTGCAAATATGGTAAATATGTTTCACATCAGTGATAAAAACAAGAGCCACCGCCGGGCGGGGGCAACGCTCGACTTTTTACTTTCTCTAAAAGCAAACAAAGAAATGTTTGAACAAAATATTAACGTTTCTTTTTTTATAAAATTAATCATTCTGTATTGTCACACTCGTTTTGTCTATATATTTTATATATATATAAATTTTATAATTTATATATATGTAAATAGAGTCACCCAATTCGAAGTCACATGGTGGTGTCGCGTGGTGAAGTCTCGTGGTGGTGTCACATGGTGGTGTCACGTGGAAGTCATGTGGTAGTCACGTGGTGGTGTCACGTGGTGGTTTCACGTGGTGGTGTCACATGTGGAGTCACGTGGTGGAGTCACGTGGTGGTGTCACGTGGTGGAGTCACGTGGTGGTGTCAGATAGTGAAGTCACTTCGTGTAGTCACGTGGTGGAGTCATGTTGTGAAGTCACATGGTGGAGTCACGTGGTGGAGTCACGTGGTGAAGTCACGATAAACAACAAGGTCTTGTCTTTAAGTATGTTCTGTTATAATATGAAGTTGATCCCTTCAATAATAGCAAAGTAACAGCCAGTTACAGCCAAAACAAAGTCAAGGTCATTCATGAGTGAAGGTCAAGGTCTGTCGGGTTATTTTTAAGGGTTATCCTTGAAGATTATTATGTTCAAGTTTGAAGACAATCCATTCAAAAATAACAAAGTTACAGCCAATAACAGCATGAACAAGCAAAATTTGGACTTTTAACCTTGAAGTTCAAGGTCATTTATGGATGAAGGTCAAGGTTAGTGTGGTGTACTGAAAGGTCTTGTCCCAAGGGTTGTTGTGGCCAAGTATGAAGACAATACACCAAGAAATAAAAAAGTTATGATCCAGGTACAAGTTTGCGGACGGCAACGGCTACGACATCGGCGACGCCGCCGCCGCGACTATAACAATACCTCTACTTTTTTTTTTTTTTAAAAAAAAAAAAAAAAGTCGCGCTAAAAATTAAAGTGAAAATATGGAAAATATGGAAAATGAAAATATGCATTTTATTTCATCAATATTCTCAATTCATTTATAAGTACAGTCGACTCTCGTTATCTCGAAGTCATTGGGACCGTCCAAAAAATATCGAGATAACGAAATGTCGAGATAAACATATTAAGGTTAGAACAAAGCGAAACTGATTTTTACAAAAGACATGTGCATACTTTATGTCAAATAAACTATAATATCCCTATGTCTTGTTTTCGTAGGCCTAGTCAATATTTGACAAAGTAACATTAGCGGATGTTTACCAGCGGAAATACGGGTGTCTGTGATAAAAACACATAGTGAGGTTTACTCAGTAATACACCAATATAGTGAATCGGATATCGGATATGGTTGATTCGGATATCCTCCCGGATTATTTATCGGGTCTTTCTCGAGATTGTTCGACCGCTGATTGATTTGGTGGTGATGTTGTGAAACAATATTGCAACGATAGCGTTTCTATACTTTCACTATTTCATTTACATTTAAAGTCATAATGAATTGATACAGTGTTCGAATATTTAAAAAGAATGTAAAATTCAGTCATTTTGGACATAAGTCAATCAACACGCTAAATAGATTAACTTTTATTAAAACAGCTAAACTTGTTACAAACATAATTGTCATTATGACACGCGCTATTAATTGAGCAATTATCGTCTAGATTGTGTTTTTCACACGTCTGAAGGGAACAGATGAAAGAAAACTATAAGTCGAGATAAACAAAGGATAATAGTGTGAAAATAACTGTTGGGGCTGAAATTTTACATCGAGATACTGAAAATATCGAAATAGAAATATCGAGATAAACAAATATTTCCAATATAGATAAAGAAGGAAGAAAATCGGGACTTTCAAAATTTCATCGAGATAACGAAATATCGAGAAAAGCGATGTCGAGATAACGATAGTTGACTGTATATTAATACAAAATACACCTACAAATTATATGACAATGTCAGGCATCTCTTACGTGTTTTCAGAAAGGGACTAAATGTCAACACCAGGTGGGTACTGTTAGAAACACAAAGATATTGGTGGACTGCAAGTGACAGGGAAACTTTGTTATGATGTCATTATATACATCATTACAGAATATGTTTACATCTGTAAATGACATATCTCGCTACAAATTGGTCTGGATGAAATAGGTTGTTGCATAAGATTGATGCACTGCCAATTGCAACCTTGGATCTGCCACCCAGGGGAAATCCAGGCATACCGGAGAAATTAGCTTTAATCAGAGTTTACCTTATAACAGTCCCACATTTTCCACGCTAACATGTTATTCTCCAGACAAGCCTTATAAAGTATTATAAAGGGAGATAATTTAAAAAAATAAACAATGTAGAGTTATAGCTCTTTATCACTGCATTTTCTTTAACTCATCTCTTTAACTCTGTCAAGTTTCAATGAGATATCATTGACTTCTGACAAGCATGATTAACTTAAGGGAGCTAAGTAAATACACTATGCAAGGTAGAGTTATGGTTCTTACTGCACTTCCACAGAGTGGCCCCTTTATACAGCAATTACCTCTTTACAACAACAGTTTAAATTCTTCCCTAAGTAAGACTTCAAAATTAATTCAACCTCTCTACAGTAACACCTCTCAGTAGCAACCAAAATCTTTGTCCCCCAAAGGTTGTTGTTCTACAGAGGTTGTGCTCAAGACATTTAGTGTGATGAACAGACGGAAAGAAAGACAAGGTTCCCTTTCCTTTTGTGGAGCACAAAAAACATGGACAGACAAAAAGACAGATAAGGTGATTGTCTAAGCTCTCTTTTGTTGAGCACAAAAATACGGGGACGGACAGAAAGAAAGAAAAGGCAATTGTAGGCTCCCTTTTGTTGAGCACAAAAATACATGGACGGACAGAAAGAAAGATAAGGCAATTGTAGGCTCCCTTTTGTGGAGCACAAAAATACATGGACGGACAGAAAGAAAGATAAGGCAATTGTAGGCTCTATTTTGTGGAGCACAAAAATACATGGATGAACAGAAAGAAAGATAAGGCAATTGTAGGCTCCCTTTTGTGGAGCATAAAAATACATGGACAGACAGAAAGAAAGATAAGGCAATTGTAGGCTCCCTTTTGTGGAGCATAAAAATACATGGATGGACAGAAAGAAAGATAAGGCAATTGTAGGCTCTATTTTGTGGAGCACAAAAATACATGGACGGACAGAAAGAAAGATAAGGCAATTGTAGGCTCCCTTTTGTGGAGCACAAAAATACATGGACGGACAGAAAGAAAGATAAGGCAATTGTAGGCTCCCTTTTGTGGAGCACAAAAATACATGGACAGACAAAAGGAAAGACAAGGTGGTTGTTGTAGGCTCTCTTTTATGGATCACAAAAATACAAGTATAATGCCAGTCACTTTCAATGTCAATGTCAAACAAAATGCACTGGAACAATATCAATACAGCTTATCCATAATTCTCCTAAATTCTTGTCTGAATAGGTATGAAATTTTGATTTCAATTTACATCAAGCAGCAAGATCACACAGAACGGGACTAAAATTAATCTGTCTATTAAAAAGTCCCAAAAAATAATACAAATTTTAGACAGAAATTGAGAGTGCGGAATATTTCCATGTTGCGATTTAACTATCTGTCCACAATCAATTCAATCAGACCTCAACGATTTTAGATTACTGAAAACATTAGAAGAATCTTCTGAATTATAGGCAGCCCGCTGTATTTTCTACTGATATATTCATGGAAAGAATTAATCAGCCAGATTTCAATCTTCAAGCATGCTATTTTAGATAGAAAATAAATTGAGGAGGCAATACTCAGTACTGTGATTATTACTCCAAGTGTTATATAAACAAATTGTTCAAAGAAATATTCCATTTTTCATTTTGAAATATGCCTTTTTCGTAAAGTGCGAGGGGAAACTCTGAAATGCTATCATTACTAATAATTGTTTAAATTAAGGAAATAATTTGCAAGAAATGTTTGTCATTTTTCATTGCAACTTAATGTATTATAAAATTTTGGAAGAAGTTTTTTCTTTCACTGTTTTTGTTTCAGCTTAAGACAGATTAGCTTGAGTAAATTAAATTTTATCATTTAGGTTTTTTTAACAGACTTCCCCTGCTTTGAATTCTAAAATTTTAAGTCATTTTTACAACAGATTTGATACAAACTGCCTGGCATTGAGAAGCTGGGACACAGTACTTAATGGACTTGGTAGGCTGCCTGGATGTGCAATCTGGGGATGAATAATACATACTTGTGGTAAGTCAGAAGACAAACCAAAAATTACAAGACTTGTGAGACCATTGACGGTTGTTCATTTTGTTTTTTTCATTTTAATATTGAAATTCCTTACACTTTAGATTATGGACTGTTCCATATGACAACCACATTGTAAGAGACTTTTATCTGTTTTCAATATTAAAGGTCTTTTATTAAATGTTAAATTTAAATAAATGTATTGTACATATGTTTTTCATTGGATACAATGCCACTTTGACAAAGAAGGACTTTGGTGACTATCAAGCTTCTATTTGATGGAGAACTGGACCTCAGGTAGCTCTGAGACCGAGCATAGTTTTATCAAGCTAGTGCTTCTTTCAAATCAAATATCAGGAATTATTGTTTTAATTATTATCCACTACTTGATGGTCAGTTTTTATTTTTGGGTTGAGTTTTTTATGTCATATTGATAGAAGTAATAGCTAAATGTTGACATTCCTAAAAAGACCTCAGGTGAGCCTCTGGCGCAAACATGCACCTAAGTAGAACAGTCAACATTTGATAAAAGATTTCAAAGTCCATGGTGATATTGAATCCAACATTACAAAGAAGAGACTCGAGAAGCCGGTATGAACATTTACATGTAAAGCATAAACATTTTATTGTTCGTCTATAAATATTGTAATGTCAGATTGCTTATTATTTTATTAGTTTTAGAGGCAGAAAAAAAAACAAAAACTGGCTTATGAGTCCAGACATGGGGTATTGATAACAGTTCATTCAATTCTGTTTCTCATAATTGGATTCTATTGTTGATTCCAACCGACCTACAGACACTTAATCTGAAAGAGACGCAAAGTGATTGGGATTTCAAGTCCTTGTTTTCTTGTCTTTCCCCTAGCACTATCTCTACAGTGCCGTCTGCAGTCGGAGATATTTACTACGAGTATTGCTGTTCCCTGTCTGATGTATTTATGGTGATCTGCTCACATTCCAGATCTTATTTCTTATTTCGGGCTTACTAAGCTGCATACAGAGACACATATAAGACACTGCATCCTTTTTTCCATTTTGTGATTTTGTATTTTACATAATTTCATCACCAGATATCATGATATATAAAGTGTAGAAAGCATCAAATTGAAAAATGGGAAAGACGATCTGAAAGTATATATTAACACCTTCATTATACTATATTCAATAAAGATCTCAATTATATCACATATAAATTTTATCTTGTTACATTAAATCAAATTATCTGAAAATCCTTATTCAAACCAGCTTTTAATTGTTTTGCTAGTTAGATAGCTTCCTCACATCAAAGAATCCTTTAGTCCCTGTTAGGATCCGAACCAAGAGCAAAGAGGGGCAAGTGGTTTAAAGAGTCAATTCTATCTCAAATAAATGTTCTCATGTTTTAAAATTAACAGTGTTTCAATCTAATTTCAGAATGCACAGACAAAAAAAGCAGTTTCTTAGCATGTTTGGGAGTCTGGTTTTTCCTAAGCAAAGTTTTCATCTATTTCACGGAGGGAGCTCTAAATTGAGACTGACACATACTGTCTCATAATCGTAGCACCAACACATGTTTCATTATCAAATCTGTCTGGAATGTAGATGAAAGTGGCTTCCAGTCTTTAATTCATTCATACACCTATTGGAAAGCTGGGTTATTCAATTTCCACTCTTGTTGTTCAGACAGAATTAAACTACTTTGTTTACAAGACTGTTTTGGATCACCTTGGCATTTTAAGACTCAACATGTAACATGTCAGTTTGATTTTAAACCTTAAACCTTTGCTAAGTTTGCTAATGGACTTGCCCCTATTTAGAATTGGAAATTTCAGAGTCTGTTACTAATTTTAAATATATTTCAGGATTAATACTGCATAGAACATAAGCTATTTTAAGGTCTTGTTTATGGTGTGAAAGCTGAAATGTCTCTTCAATTAGACAGTTTAGTCAATATTACTGCATGATTAAAATAGAGAAAACGGGATCCCTAAAGAACGCTCAAAACAACAACATTAAGGGCTCGGTTTGATTAAGCCTCTTCATACTCATAGATGGTACTGGAAATTGCAAGTTACAGTCCACGCTCCCTACCACCGGCTTCTGCAGAACTCAACATTTAAACATGAAAATAGTGAAATTTTGAATATAGAAACATCCGCATATGTGTTGATAAGGTGGTTATCATAAAACCTTCAATGTGACAATTTTGTTCATTCCATGAAAAGTGGCATATATGGTCCCCAAGTTAAAGAAAGCGTAGCCCACAGCTGATATTAATTGGGCATTCTGTCAACAAATAAAACTTGTTTCACCCTTATAAAATACAATAAATTGTCTTTTTCTTTGAATTGTTAATGGCGTATTATAAATTAGGTACGCTAATCAAAATATTCAATTTGATCAACCAAAAAGTGCAGAGATTTTGGCAATTGAATGGCTTAATTCTGCTGTAACAGGTGGTTTGATTGATTCTATATTCATTCACTCTGATTCTATTCAGTTACTTTAGAGATTTCCTATATATAACCTGTATACTTTAAAGATATCATATATAAAGCAATTTCAAGGAATTATCATCAATATAAAAACTTCAGTCGTTGAAAATTAATGTATATTTTCATTCAATGTCTTTTTTTTCATATGTCTTTTTTTTTATAGTTCTCTTTTTAAATAAAATTGATGAATCAATTCTTTACTTTATCAAATAAAATGTTCGGATTCAATTTCTCGTTATGTTCAGTTCTAGGAAACGTCAGTACAAGCAGACAGGGACTGATAATTTGATAACTTTGTAACAAATCAGAGAGAATTCTCACTGATCAAATCAACTCCAATCATTTTCCCTTGTGACTCTTCAAAATGGCGGAGATTAGTATGGTGGATGATTTTTGCCATGTCTTGATGTCTGGGTTGGAAAAAAACCTAACATTTAGGTTTTTACAGTATGGTGGATGATTCCTGCCATGTTACAATGTCTGGGAGCAAAAAATCAAAATCATGTTGAACAGGATGGTGGATGATTCCTGCCATGTTGCAATGTCTGAAGAAAAATTGCAACATGTCTAGCACTGCTTAGGGGCTGATTACTGCCACATCACAATGTCTGAGGACATGTTTTGCATTGTATGATGGAAGATTTCTGCCGTGTCACAATTTGGCACAAAGGTATGGTGGATAATTCCTGCCATGTCACAATGGGGAAAGAGATTTCAAAATGCACAAAATACATGAGTAATTGTTCCAGTGTAGCTTCTGTTTTAACAAGAGGGCCATGATGGCCCTGAGGTCGCTCACCTGTATATAGGCCCACTTGGAGCGGGGCCAGTTTAAACCCCACGGCTTTTATTTTAACAAACTTGGAAGACACCCATTAGAAGATGTTTCATAATGTTAAGTTTTTACTACACACATATAATGAAAAACAATGATTCCACCCCCCCAAATTTTAACCCAAGGGCTTTTATTTGAACAAACTTGGTAGACACTCAAAAGAAGTATAATGTTTCATGCTAAACATCTAAGGTCTAGCTCATTGGGTTTTTTAAAAGAAGATTTTTTAAGTTTTTACTGTACACATATAGTTAAAAACAATGACACCTCTGGGGCGGGACCAGTTTTGACCCCAGGGCTTTTATTTGAACAAACTTTGTAGACACTTACTACAAGATGTTTCATGCTTAATATCTAAACTCTAGCTATTTGGGTTTTTTCAAAGAAGATTTTTAAGTTTTTGCTATACACATTTAAGGAAAATCAATGACCCCCGGGGCGGGGCCAATTTTGACCCCAGGGCTTTTATCTGATCAAACTTTGTAGACACCCACTAGAAGATGTTTCATGCTTAATATCTTAGCTCTAGCTCTTTGGGTTCTTTAAAAGAAGATTTTTTTTAGTTTTTACTATATGCATATAGGGAAAATCAATAACCCCCTGGGGCAGGGCCAATTTTGACCCCAGGGCTTTTATTTGAACAAACTTGGTAGACACTCATAAGAAGATGTTTCATGCTAAATATCTTAGCTCTTGCCTTTTGCAGGGTTCCCACTCTTAGATATTTTGAAAATTTAAGGACTTTTCCAGGACTTATCAAGGACCTTTTTTGATTTTTTAAGGACTTTTTAGAAGATTAAATTTCAAGCTATTCGATTTTTTTGTCCTATGAATATTTACATGGTAATGTTTAAAACAACATCTAATAACACCAATATAATACATGTATGTAGTTCATGACATAAATCTAACTCTATCTATCTAAGAAATACATTCAGTGTCTATAAATAATGAAATGTACTTGCAACAACAACTGTTTTTGCAGGTTAATTGTCTGCAATTTTCATGTAATTTTGCTGTTTTTAATGGATCACTTTTTTTTTACAAGATATTCATAGTACTTTAATATTTTAACCTCACATTTGACCTCAGTCCACTAAGGTGCATAGAATGGCAAAAGCATGTCACACTGAAGGGTATATGAAAACTGCCTGCAGGTGTTTCTACATTCAAAATTTCACAACTTTCATGTTTAAATGTTGTATTCTGCTTAAGCCAGTGCTACGGGTTCTACAAAATATGGCTGCAGGACGAAATACCCAAACACACTCAATTATAGCAATATTCATTTTGGTTTGTATACAATATAGATTTTTATGAGAAAATGATATTTTTAAAATAATATGACTTAGCCAACTATTACTTTCATTCATTCCATTGAAATTGGCAGTTCAGATGTTGTAAGAAAAAAAAATGTGACATTTGCTTTTCTAACTGTTAGGTTCATTAATGAAGAGACAAATGTACTTGCAAGATATGATATTTATTGTCTACATTTAAATTGGTAGGGTATAATTTTGTTGAAATTTCATACAAGTTTGTTCGTATTATTTTTTTTATTTGATAGCTTTAATGGAGTTTACTGTATTTGGGTATATTTTGGTTCAAAAATGTATATTTGGTGTTTGATTACATCTTAGTGAAAGTGTATATTGAATTCATTATTAAAACAGCACTTTTTTTAGTATAACACATTTATTTTTAGTGTATTTTGGCTATATAAATTTTGGGTATTTCTTGCTACCAAATTATGGTGTGGCCAATTGGCTGTGCTCTGTCTTGACAATAGTTCATGTATGTAATACTATTGTTTATTTAATATTGATTTACTTTTGGCATTAATCATGGTTGTGAGCAATTAGGATAAAAAAATTTGCCCAAGGAAACAACCAGACCTGTGAGCTTTCATGTTTCTTAGCACGGGCCAATCAAGCCAACTTGTGGTCGATTTGTGACTGTCTTATTAGATTTTCCAAACAAAACCGCCATAGTAACCAGAAAATAAATGTTAAATCTCATAAATGTCAAACTTGGCCTCCCAAAACACTTGTAAATTGAAAAATCATCAACATTCAAGATACTGTGCTAAGACCGTCATTTTGGTTGTTTGATTTACATCCCCTTTTCCAGACTAATTCCTGTACCTTCCCGGACTTTTTTATGTATCAACACTAATTCCCGGACTTTTCAAGGCCGGGAGCTCCTGTTTTCAAATTCACGGACATTTCCCGTTTTCCCGGACAGCGTGGGAACCCTGCTTTTGGGTTCTTTAAAAGAAGATTTTATAAGTTTTTACTATATGCATATAGGGAAAATCAATGATCCCCTGGGGCGGGGCCAATTTTGACCCCAGGGCTTTTATTTGAACAAACTTGGTAGACACTCACTAGAAGATGTTTCATGCTAAATATCTTAGCTCTAGCTCATTGGGTTTTTTAAAAGAAGATATTTAAAGTTTTTTCTTTCGGTTGCCATGGCAACCAGAGTTCTGCATGGAATTAAATTCTTTGAACAATTTTTAAAGGTGACCACCAAAGGAAAATTCCTGTGAAGTTTGGATGAAATTGGCTTAGTGGTTTATGAGGAGATGTCATTTAAAGTAAAAGTTTACGGAAGGATGGACGGACGCCGGACGAAAAGCGATCACAAAAGCTCACCCTGTCACTTTGTGACAGGTGCTAAAAAGTAACTATAATAAACATTGAAACAGAGAGGCCGGTAGTAATTTTACAGTTTACAGTATATAAGTGTAGATGAATAGCCTCTTTACATAAAATGACTATTCTAACACTCCACGTGATTTGTCACTAAAGACAAAGAAGTTAAAAAACCAGTGTTAAACTGCCAATAAACACTGGTTGCGGACTACTTGTACATGCGGCTGTTATGTTTTCACCCTCGATTATATAGTTTACAAGGCCTTTTAATGCAACAATAAAAAGCATTTTTATTTATATTTTCAGTTCTTACAATGTTTTCTTTTCATACAATACCGAAATAATATCTCACATACACTAACGCCACATAATTATTTGATTCATATCAGTTAATAAATATTTTGACAAAACGGTGCCAATCTGTAAGCAGTGTAATGACGTCATCCTAAGTAAACAACTAATTCATAAACAAGCTGACGTTATTTCATACATACAAGAATGATAAATGGGGCACTGATGTAAACACAATACGACGCAAGTTTTTTTTTTATGAAAACTTGATAAAATAATGTTTTTTCTTATTATTTCTTTTGTTTAATAATTTCTATATCTTTGCAACAGTAGGGTGCAAAATCAAACAGCGTTATACGAAAAAATAACATTAGTGATCTTCCTTATTTTATCGTGTAAGAATCGAAATAACATCGGCCTGAGAGGTGTATATCGGCTATTTAACACCGGTTTAAATATTTGTTTTGATGTGAGAAAATTAACCACTTAGGCCTACGGCCTTCGTGTTCAATTCCTACGCATGAAAACTTCAAACCGGTGTTAAATAGCCGATATACACCTCACAGGCCGATGTTATTTCTTAAGTATCTTTTAGAGAACCAAACCAACAGAAGAGTGTCCAACTGAAACATTCCTGCCAATCAATATACTTCCACAAGCTAACTGTTTATATCTACAGTTAAAATATATATTACAAAGTTCAGGTTAACAGCAGCTGGTCAGGGCAAAACAGTTTGCAGGGTACATTATTCTTTATGATGGCATAAAATAGCCACCATATGTAAACTAAGAGAATTTCGACCATAATGGTGTATCTGAAAATTTCCAGGAATAATTGGTCAATTGTTAAGATGTAACTCATGGATAATTGTTTGGTATTCATGTGTGAGTCTAAAATTTGTGATTTTGTAGTCATTTTTTTCCATTAAGACATTCTGTGTTCTATAACAAAGAGTCTCCATCATTATTAAATTTTTTGTTTAATTATTAATCAAAGAAAAAAATCTACAACTGAATACAGGCATCTCTGTCTGAATTGAATTTACATCAGAGAATTACAAGCAGATATATTCAAAGACAATTTTTCTATCACAAGAGAGTCATTGACCTGCCTCATATCTGTGTAGTCCTTTTATAACCAGATTCTATTCTTCTTACAAAAACAAATAATAACAATTAATAAAATGCCAAATAAATTCTAAAATTCCCATATGGTTAACTAATGGAAAACTGCAAATTCAAAGCAGGTCAAGTCCTTATGAATAAGCAGCAAAGTTGTTCATCAAATTCTGATTTTTATGCCAATGTTTACACACTTTAGTCTTATCTTGCCTTTCCTTGATAACTAACAGGTAAATACCAAATTTCTCTGCAAGTGGTCAACTTCTTATCAGACATTTCTGAATCTGTATTACAAGACAAATGACCATTGGACTCAATGTTCCAGACCAATCTTCAGAGAGAATTTCGTCTGACTTAAGGATCAAACACATCAGTCCCTAGATTAAAACTCTAATGTTCCCCCTTTTGAGCTTAAAGCACAGACTGGGTAAACCATAGTTAATCAAAATTAATGCAAATAATTCAAAAGCATTCATTTGAATAACTTTATGATACTTTAATTTCAATCATCATATCACTATGAAACAAAATGATTTCTAGTGGTCTTATGGTTTGGAAGTTGTTCTTTTGCATACATTGCATGCAGTAACATACACTGAAAAAAGAGGGAACAAATGGGCAAAAGGACAACAAACATTTGGAAACTAAAAACATAATTTTTATAGTTTGTGCCAAGAGCCAGTAATCATGTTTTACCTCAGTTTCCAATCAGACAAAAGCTTTACTCTCTGTTGACATTTCAAACACAAAACCCACTAACAGAATGATCTTCTTTTTTCAAATTTTTGTATGTTCATTAATCAAAAATGTAATCATGTGTTCACCCAATGCAAACAAAAAAAACTCTCCAAAACGAAAACTAAGGACATCTTGAAAAAAATCAAATTTATTGAATTAGCTCAATTAAGGATAACTTTGTCAATAACAAGCCTAATTTGTTCAAACATTAGAGGGTTCTTCAATTATCATTTCACATCAAATAGACACTGAAAGCTCCTTGAACAAATATAAACATAATTACACAAATTTCTTTTTTATATTAGATTATATGGTGAATAACCTGATTTAGACAAGCCTAAATTGCTAGCTTGCTGCCCCAGATTTCATCTGGTTTAATATTGCCACTATTTTAAAAAGACCTCAATTGAAAAGATACAGGAATATTCACATCTGTTTATCACATATGTGCTTGTCCTATATAAAATATCAATGGTTAATCAGTTCCGCCTTATTTGGGACATTTTTTTTCTTGTTATTATTGTTTTACGTCATTCAAACGGCTATTCAAATGGCTACATTCCAACTTTTACTGTTGGCCGAAGACCTGATGTGCCTCTTCATGCAATTCACTGCTCCAACATATTATATGTATGTAGGCTCATTTGTGAAACATGTAAATCTCTTATTACTTGTTAATTCTAGATACCGCCCGGAAAACTTGGTTGTGACACACACCATTCTACTATTGCTGGGTTGAGAGACATCCTAAACCACTTTGACAGTCAATTTTATAACATGCTTCTAATGTAATGAAGTCAGTTAGAATGGATACCATTGGAATGGACAGAAAAGAGCAAATCTATAAGCTAAGTAATTGCAGGGAGCGGTGGCCTAGTGGTTAAGTTGTCTGCCTTGCAACCTTAGGGGATCATGGGTTCGAGCTCTAATCGTGTCACAACCATGTATCTTCATATGACACCAGTACTGGTTGGATCCAGAAAGCAGACTCGAAATTGATATATATAAGTTGCAAGAACTTTTGCAATGGAGCTTAGAAATAAATATGTTTAAACCAAGAGATTGAGGACAAAAATTTATTTAAATTCCAACTGTATCAAGCATGTGTTCATGCATCTTATAAAGAAGTATATTAAACAGACTTTAAAGGTGAAATTTGGTTGACTATATATTATATCATCCTTAAATGTGACATTGTTTTAACTTATATTCTACAAGTTCACTGAGTTTATCAACAGTGATGGATTGAACCCCTAATACAAGCATCTGTATCAGCAGACTATTGATTGAATAATCCCGAGGAATCATGCTTTCTTTGTATTGATAATAAATTTGTCTCTAGCTCCATTTAATTTCACAATAATTGAGATCTACACAACACTCAGGTCATTCCCTCTACCTTTAATAGATACATTCTATGTTTGGAATCAGAAGCATACGTAAGTATATCATTGATGCAATCAAACATTCTGATGAAAGTCTAGATGAGACTGACTTGAATACAACATGAAACAAGAAAGCAATGCATACTTATAATGTATATAACAGAAATAACACGAAATTAACACAACAGGGGGCCACTGCAAAAAAAAATAACATCATATCAACTCTTTGAAATCATCTAATTTTTATAACTGCAAAGAAAGCAATGCAAAAATTGCAACAACTTAACACATAACAGTAATGCATGAAATTTATATCATAATATCTCATCAATTATTGTAACAATTAATCCTAACAAGAAATTTCAACATATGAACACTCCTAGAGACAATTAAAAGGAAACCATCACTACAAGAATAATTAGGTTCAACATCTTTACAACCATAATACATGCTAACCATACACTGAGTCATGTTTTGTTCATCTTGTTTTGATTTTAAGTAGTTCACCAACACAGTTACAGGTCATATTATGGTCTCGGAATTTCAAGCCTTAGTGTGGTGTCCCTTCCATGCATGCATTATTTCAGGCACAAATGGACATCCTAGTAGAACCACCAGCCTTCTATAAGCTAGCTGAAAAGTTTCCTAACATAAAAGAATCCAAAGTCCTTGATGAGATTCAAACTCACAGCAGACAGAGGCAAGTGATTTGATGAAAGCATCATACCCTCTCAGGCCACAAAACAATTTCTAAACACACACACAATGAAATATAATTTATTCAACAGATGATTCATGTAGATGGCAGTCTGTGAATCAATGATTGTGTAAAATTCTACAATGAAACAAAAATGTAACTATTCCTGCCAGCTATATCTGTATGTATACATTCTAATATTTGATTATTCATTATATTCACGACATCGTCTTTTGATTATGTGATAAGCATGCAAATAAGCTCGATGGTTTAATAAACCTGAAACCCTCGCACATTCTGAGCACTGACAGGCACAGAAAAATGAATAATTTATGTAAATTGCTTTTATGATATTAGAAGATTGAACAATACAGTGCTAGATGGTTGTTAGATTAGAACAACATACTGTCACTCTTATATGACAATAATACATTAAGATGAATTAAGATTTGCATCACAAAGGCTTTTAGATAAAAGAAACGAGAGAAATTCTGTATGGAAAGTATTTTAACCCTTAATATTAACATCGGTACTGTATTTGTTTGATGCATTCATTTTTGCTTGAATTAAAACTTTTATTATTTATGCATGGGATTTGAAATGAAAATGCAAAAACTGGACAGATGATATAACATTACATGGTCACACAACTGTCTTGGCTCTTATAATACTGATGGCAGGACACTAATAAGATTGTAGGCTGGCATATTGGCACTGTACTCTGGTAAAGAGTATTGACTGACTGCAGGAGACTAGAAGCAGTGGACTGGCATTATATTAGTGCCATTCAAAGAACATGGCTGTCAGACAATGCTTTTATACATTCTGCTAGACAATTGAAGTTGTTTGTTTGGTTTTTATGCCAATTTTAACACTTTTTTAGTCATATCTTGGTGGTTTTCATGAATTATTACTTCATCAATAATTTTTAATATTTCTGCAAGTGACTGACTACTAATCCAACATGATTTCTCAATCAGTGTGCTTTCACAGACAAATGATCAATAGACTCAATGCAAGAGACCAATTGTCACACAAAAGTTGGGCCTAGCCCAAGGATCCAACCAGCGACTCGACCCCTTGGATATACAAAGCCAACCCTTGGATTTACAAAGCCAATTCTCTCCCTTAATATATCTGGGGAGATAGTTTGAGAAGGCTTGCTGTGAGAAATGTAAAATATGTTCATTTCAGTCTTTGTTGTTTTGTTTTCAATATTTTTTTCTTGGTCCTTCCAGATCAATGATGCCAGCACACTGAATGTTGAAGAATTATTATGATTGAATACTGCATAAGCTAGTATTAAAGGGTGAAAGAGATGTTTCAATTTAAACAATGCTTTCCTATAGAGACTCAATCAAAGCAAGTCTGCAATTTTCATGTATTTTTGTTGTTGTCATTGCTTTTTGATGGATCTCCTTTTTTTCCTCTTGCATTGAGGGCAAAATATGACATTCAGCAATAGAAATAAGTTAACAATTACTCTGTTACTAAAATCCTTTTGGGTTTTTTAAATTAAATTCTTAGCACTATTTTTACTTTAGAATTAGTATGTGATGGTAGTACTGTTGTATTAGAAATAAGAACAAGCTGCCCGTAAGACAGTCTGTCCGACTATTCTCAGAATTTGACAGTAAGAAAAGGAGAATAACTCTGTTAAGGTAGCTAAGAGTTATGGGACCTGTGCCCATCATGTCAAATAATCACAGAGAACAAGTGTGTGAGGTTTCAACCCATTCCCTTCAGTAGTTTTAGCAATAACTTAGGGCCAACACCAAAACAGACACCAACATTGTGATTAGTTCTTTAGTTCTACCTTTTCTTCGAATAGTTGAGCTAAAAAATTGTCATAAACAGACAATTACATACATGTTTAACTGTTGAAGTCTCATTTCATGTCGGTGCATGATCAAAATGTCAGAAAACATGAAAACTCTAAAGTAAGAATTATTTTAATTGAAATAATTGGCTTTCAGAGGTGTAAAAACAACCTGGACTGGAAGCAAATGCTGGAAAACTTGTCCCAATGAAGTCCAGAAACTTGTAAAAATTATCAGACAAGAAAATCAGTTACAAGAAATCAAAGTTTTATTCAACTAGTACCAGATTGTTTAAAACTCAATGTTCAATGTTTTTCTGAGATTGAATTTTGGCAGAATTCTCCCAAGTAGAATTCCAGTGTAATTAATGACTTTCAGGGAAATTAAGCATCTTAATTACATCAATTAAACAACCATAAAACACACAGGCTGTATCTATTTAATGATGCTCTTATAGAAAGCTACATCTCAATTAGAACTGTCTGTCACAAATTATGATATACAAAGGCTATAGACAAAAGACAGGATATTTAGAGGCTGAGGCTGCAAAAGCAGTAAATAAGTTTGTCAGCAAGCTTACAGAAGGTCAGTGTTCGATAAAGGTACCAACTTTTGTCCTAAAATAATGCAAAGAAAGGTGCCCCATGACCTTTATCATATTCTGTGCAGCATGCAGTTTCTGAATTCTGTCTTAATGCTTGATATATTGAGTTCTCATAGTATAAAACATTTAGGTATAATATTACTTGATTACTATTACATTTCGTGGTGACATACATTCATAACCAGACAAAAATTCCAAAACTTTAATTTCCATTGCTCAATTGATAAATATTAATGGATTGTTGCTATTGCCAAGTTAAATGTGCCTTCTGTCATGTTGCCATTCACCAACTCTATCTGGACTTTGTTTTATTGACTCTGTTAATGAAAAGGGAAAGCACTTAAATGATTTCCCCTGGTTGGTCTGTACATGGGCTTTAATTACAAAAAATATGATCAATTGTTATTAATTACTGGTAAGAGAAAACAGGTCAATACAATAGCGATCTAAACTCAATTAACTGTCATTGAAGCCGTGTGTCTCAATATAAATGTAAATGGATAAATAATGATATTACTGAACAATTTATGAATGACTTTAGGTGAATGACCAATGCAGTGCCACATTGATGAAGTGACTGTGCCAGGGGAAAACTTGTACTGGTAGGAGAACTAAAAATTTATAAATTTATATATTTTCTAATATTTGGCGACAATCGTGTTAAAATATGGACATTTTATATATGCACAACGGTCAACCCAATACAAAAAGCCCCTCAATAGATAAACCCCCTCAGAAAATTTTTCGTCATATCTTGGAGGTCGTTCCACCCAACCTGCTTTCCTGGATAACTTACCAGAATTACAAATTTCTCTGCAAGAGATCAAATCACAAATCAAAATTGAATTTTTTAAGTCAGCAACTGTGGTAACAACATGTTTTATATTTTACCCTGGATTTCTAATAAAATGCTTCCCTTTTATGTCTATAAAAATTGTCAACAAGTTTGGCATTAAATTATTCTGTTTGGAAGCCCAGCTTGCTCAGGCTTGGCTAGCCTATTGATGGCATGGGCCATTCATTGTTATACCTGTGACTTTATATGACTATTTTCTTCTCACATCAAGTCACAATCATCATCAAGCTTTTTATCATCTAAACACAGCTTAGCAACATAATGTTTTATATTAAAGATCAGATGATTTCACTGGAGTTCTTCCCAACTACAAGAACTTCATAAATCCATACAGTTTGTCTTTATAAAGATATATAAATCTTTACGCCCATAAACTATCAATATTTTTGTATTTATTGTAAATCTTGGAGGCAGCCCTCATAATCAATCATTTATAGTGAAAAAGGTGTTTTCATCATGTGATATTCACATAATAAACCTCCATAAATGTCTAATACTCCAAGAACATCAATACATATAGCCATTGTTTACATTCAATAGACAGTTGGGATCGTCTAATTTAAATAGCACCTCTGTAATGCACTTTTTTACCCTAATGAGGACTTAATAAAAAAAAATAATAGTAAAAGTACAATACAGTCTATTTCTATTTAAAAGACTTCCAAAATGCACAAAATTGTATGGTAAAACATTATTTATTTAAAAAATGTTACTCTTATTAATGGCAAGCTATACTTGCCATATTCCTTTATTCATGAGAAAAGAGGAAGATGTAAAGGTTCAATAAGTACAGCTGCTCAAGCCCATGATGTATGATTGTGGATCAAATCCTCAGTATAGTATGTAAGTGCAGCTCACTTTTAAACACCACAGTCCTAATTGCTTTCCATAAAAATACCTGCAGGTGTGTCTTAATATAAGAACAAGGTAACATGAATATCAAGCTGTTCATATGATGCTCTAACTTACCTGCAGTTTAGCTGGGGTTTTTTCTTTTTAAGTGCATTAATACTTGAAAGATTTTTGACAAATTTTGGCATGGTATAACTGTTTGTAAGCTTATTTACCCTAGGAAGTGTAATATAGCAAAAATTCATTTCATTCATGTGAATAAAACCTGTCAAAAGTCTTTATAGTAAATTCATAATACAGGTCCAAAAGCTCTAAAAACATCTGAGGCTCAAAAGCCTAAAATCATCTGAGATTCCAAGGCATAAAATCATCTGAGGTCCAAAAGCCTAAAATCAACTGAGGTCTAAAAGCATAAAATAATGTGACGTCCAATGCCTAAAATCATCTGAGGTTCAAAAGTCTACAATCACTGAGCTCCATTACGGCCTAAAATCACAATGAGATCCAACAGCCTAAATCTGAAAATTTAAAAATCTTACAAAGATTAACTCAGTAGGGCACTTAATACAGAAAAAATATGGAAAAGTATACTCAAAATATCAAATTGGAAATTGACATTTAGTTTGATTCTTAGCAGAGTTCTGGGCATTTATAGTTCTTTTTTGCACAATAAAAATATTATTCTGGAGAACCAGAGAAACAGTTATTGGTATAGAAATAAATTTAATGGTTTAAAAAACCTCAAAAGAATTTTCGGTTCTGTCTTTTCCAAAAACTTAGTAGTGACCCTTTAATTCAAGATAAATTTGTGGAAGCAATGCAGATAATAACATAGACTACTATGAGAGGAAGAATAATGCATTAAAAATATTTAATGTACTAATTATTTCCTTTTTTTATCGCAATAAAGCCAATTGTTTTAAAGATCTCTGATTCATCTATTTTATATATAGTGATAACCCTATATTCCTTTGGATTTTGCCCTTCACATATTTTTTATTTCCATCATGTCAGGAAGACAAATGAAAAACTTGATTACATTTCCATATCAAAAACCTCATTAAATATTTATGGACAAATGTGCAACAATTTAAAAGGGAATTAATATCTAAAGCTTAATTTTAAGCAAAAAGCAATATTTATTTCACACATTTAAAATTATGCCACTCAACTAAAATAAATGTCTAATCCAGTTACTCATAATTACATTGAATATACATGTAAAAAAAGTCCAGTATAAAGAATAATTATTGCAAATGCAGCTTTTACTTTGTATAATTTCATTTTAACTGACACATAAAATGTTAGTGAAATGACGGTCATTACATGCCATAACATCCTGGACATCCGGGACTGTCCCAGATATCAGGTGACTATCACGAAGGGGAAACGGACAAAAGCCCTTCCGGACAAAAGCCCTCCCATCCAAAAATGACAAGGTGGACAAAAGTCCTTCAGTGAAAATGGCAGGGCAGACAAAAGCCCTCCCATGAAAATAACAAAGTAGACAAAAGCCCTCCCGTGAAAACAAAGCACATGTCATGGAGGTGTCAGGAGATGATTTATGTCCTGGTCAAATAGAAATCTGAAAAAAAACTTTTGTAGCAAGAACATAACAATTCTATTAAAATTTTTGAAAGCACAAGCAATTATCATAGTATTGCAAGCAATCCATTAGTCCCCTACCGGTTAGAACCCCAGCAACATTCTGATGGGCCATTGGCCATTCAATTTTACCAGTGAATGAATGACATGAATGAACTTAAATCTTTTGAGTTCTAAGTTTGTCTATATCACAGTAATGTGTTTTATCCATGCCTAGTAAGGAAATTATGTTTATACAACCTTGTCATATTATTACTATGTGGGATTTTAAAGTAAATCCTATAAGGAATGAAGAAGTTGGAGTGAAAAATACCAATTTCTTGAAAAAAAATCTAAGTTCTAGTCTTGCTAGAGTATTTAACCTTCTCAAAAATGTTGAGTGATAATAAGAAACATCATATATGAAGTTTGAAGTAAATACATTAGGAAATAAAGAAGTCATTTAAGAAAGACAACATTTTTTTTTTCATAAAAATTTTTTAAGTTCAAGGGAGGTAATACTGATAATTTTTGTGCTAGAGTTGTAAACCTTGTCACATATGATGTGGTTGATGACCAGAAACATGTATTTAAAGTTTGAAGTAAACACCTTAAGAAATAAAGAACTTATAGTGAAAAAGCTGAAAAATTTAAATCAGAAATCTTGAAATTCAGGCTATTTGTTGCCATAGCAACCAGAATTTTCAACATAGGAAGAAAAGAAAAAGAAAAAGATGTGCATAATCTCCAGACTGCCATCTACCCATATTTAAAGTTTCATAAAAATATTTTCAGTACTTTTTGAGTTATCACTGGATCCAGTTTATGTGTTAAATTTGCCATATTTTCAGACTATTTGTTGCCATAGCAACCAGAATTTTCAACATAGGAATAAAAAAAAAGACCAGAATTTTCAACATAGGAATAAAAAAAAAAGACGTGCATAATCCCCATACTGCCATCTATCCATATATCAAGTTTCATAAAAATATTTTCAGTACTTTTTGCGTTATCGCGGGATCCAGTTTTGTGGACGGACAGACTGACGGACTGACAGACACACGGACGGACAGACGGACGGAGGGTAAACCTAAAGTCCCCTCCGGTTAAACCGGTAGGGGACTAATAAAGCAGAGTCATCTTGTTCTGGAAATTTAAGTACAGTTTTATGGATTTAATATTTATTATGGAAGTCAAAACCCACTTTGTTTACATTTTTAAAAACCTCTACCACAAATTATTCAGCACTATTTTTCTCCATGTGAGAGGCATTTTACATGTTTTTAATCATTTATTATAATATTGCCCTTTCTTCAGAAGGGAAGATTTATTTATTCTGAGGCTTTATGTGTCTTTAAAGTCATGCCTTGTCAACTGTCATTAAAGTAATGATCATAGTTATTATTACCAGCATTTAAAAGCATCTGATATTCTAGTGCCAACTACAACTAGCTCTGTTTGATTCATTGTTGAAGGATTTACCTAACAATGCTCACCTGTTGAACATGTATTGGAGCCAAATAAATTTTCATTACTCAATTTACTGCTACTGTTGGTTTTATATTCTTAGAACAAATTGCTTCATCTTTAATAAAGTTGTAACTGCATCATAAAGAAACACTTGACTATCCATAAAATACTGCAACTGTTATATTAATCTGGATATTTAATGTAAAGGTCACAACTACAAATTTCATTCACAAGTTGTATTCATCCTTCTTTGCTAGAAAACACCAAAACACCTATCAGAATCAAAGGACTTAAAGTACTGATCAATGGAAAGTTTCTAAGAAGTTTTAATTATAACTTATAAAAACATTTAAGGTCTCACTCCTGAGGCCGGAAAAAAAGTCTAGAGTGAAGAAATTACAAAAAAAATTCTGTATTCTCTGTTCTGCATCCTCCCCACAATAGTAACTAAGTCACATTATGCTATTTATTGATCAGTGTTACTTGTTGATCAGGGGAAGTAACTAATGCTACTTTTTGATCAGGGGAAGTAACTTATGCTTCATATTGATCAGGGGAAGTAACTTATATAAATGCTACCTATTGATCAGGGGAAGTATTATTTATCAGAGGAAGTAAATTTTGCTACTTAATTATCAGGGTGAGTTACTACTGCAAATATTTATTCTCCGATTAGAAAATGATTTACACACATTTAAAATAAATAAAATGAATATAAATGGGGAATTGTCTTGTATAATAGCAAAAACAATGTTTTTCAAAAATTTCTTTGTGTATACTTTTTTAAGTTTTTTTTCCTGGTTTACTTCAATGGCATTCATTTATAATCTTAAGCATTCAGGGCTTTTTTTCCTTCTATAACAGGGGCCGATATAAGGCCCCTTCACAATTCAAAATTGCACTTTTTTTTCACAAAATGGCGGAAAAAAATTCACAATTTCAAAAGAAATTTCACAAAATATTGGGCATTTGTCTTTGAAATACATTGATTACCTCTTCCAGTAAAACATGATTTACGCTAATCTCAAGAACACGGTTATAGTTTAAATCAAGTTTAACGGTTTTAGCACATGTTAAGCAGGTTAAAATATCGACATGAAGCAGATTTTCTGGTTTCATAATGTCGCTAAATGCCAAATACTATGTAAAATTTTTCACAATTTTATAACAAATCATGCTTTTTTTTCACAAAATGAACAGGTTCAGGCCCATTCACAATTTTGACAAAAAATGCCCTGGCATTATAATATATAATAACTGTTGCTTTCATGATATTAATATTTTGGCTGAACATGAGCATTGCATACAGTGTTAACACTCATCTCTTAAAATAACCACTTTTGACAAAAATGCTATCGTCGATGTATGTAAAATCGCGGTGTATATAAATTCGCGGATTTTGTTTACACTTGGATAATCTCGTAAAATCTCGTCGCACCTGCCCGACAATGACGTAATATTTCTCGCAAAATGTGTCTACATATGTTTCGTGTATCAAACCATCACAAATCACACAAAAATGGGCAGTTTATTGTTTATTTTCTAATAAGTATAAAAAAACATGATTTTACTTATGCCCAAATATCTACCTTATAAGTAATCCATTTTTATTTACTTAACAAAGTTTGTCGAACAATTCCCAGTTCCGGAAATTTCTTCAAGATGTGAAGGTCAGTCGGCCATGCTTTTTTTCCCAAACCGAGGCTATGAATAAATTTACTGACCGATTTTGGATACCCATATCAGCTAACGCAAAAAGTGTCATTTCCTTCATTTAAAAATTAATTAGGTCTAACTTTAAGCCTATTTGACCAAAATAAAATTGACAGAATAACTTTTATGTCATCATCAAACTTTAAGATGTAATCACAGGTTTAGATTACAATGTGCAAGCACTTGACCTACTTAAATCTTTTGCCGGAAATGAGGGTCATATGGGGAGGTGAAAATCGAATTTATCGGCTGTTTTTGTTTTTTTTACTACTTACATGTTTACAAAATAAAAACTGCAAATAAGAAATAGATATACAAAATCAAACATTGTTCTGAAAAATTGATATTTTCTCAGTTTTAAAGTGGCTGGAATTTTTGTCATACGAACTGATTTGACCTACAATGACGTATTTGAAGTCGTCCGCGAATTTACATACAGTTCCAATATGGCGGCCGTCATGACAGACGCTTATTATTTAAAGTTACCACTGACAAATACGAGTGTAAGTTGGTGAAACTTGAACAGACTTGAAATTAGACTTGAAATTGAAAAAGGCAATAGTTAGCAAACATTAGGTGTATAATTTATTATTTATCTTTTTTCCACATTATTTCTCACAAATGTGCCTAATACCGCGAATATACATCAATCGAGGATATATGTTTTAAGGGGGCATAACTCCAAAAATATAGCTTACAGAAGTATGCCCCCCTTTGTCTAACAACTGCACCTTGTCAAGGTAAGCAAGTTTTCCAAGTTTCATGTGGATGACTTTTAAAATGTTTGAATAATTGGCAACATTGAAGTATTTTCACTATGACAATGATCATACTACCTTGACTTTTTCTTCACAGTAAAAATAGTAGACAGTTACAAAAATTTTTTTAACTGCACACATACCAGAATAGAGATCACTATCTGATCACTATTATAAATAATTTAGATCAGGACGGAAAAAGAACTGGGTAAGCAGTATTAACAGAATATCATAATGCTTTTATTTTAGTCTCAGTCATTTACAAAAGATTATTACAGACTCCTGTTGCAGTTGAACGAACTATAGTTAACTGACTACATTAAAAATGTATAATGATGTAAACAATTACTATAAAGTAGTTCTATTCATGTTCCCCTGGGGACCTGCTGTCTTGTCTGGATAAATTGTTTCATCAGAGGCTGTTTAGATTTATTGTTTATTAATGGGGGAGTAATAAAGTGTAATCTTTTCATATTAAAAGATAAATTACATCATCCGAGATAACTTAGTTACAAACATATTATTCCTTGGATGAAATCCAGAAACAAAAAAAATTCTGTTCGGCGGTTCAGACATAGAAATGTAAACAAATGTCTGCTACGTTCTACAATTAACTTCTCTAGATGTTTAAAAAACAATGTTTTTGAGACTCAGAAATTTTCGTGAGAATATAATAATCAGTGTTAATTCATATGCTTCCCACAAAAGGGCCTCTTCCAGTCGTTTTGGTAAAAGGCCCCTGGCATATGTCACAGAATTGAACTGTTCCACTAATAAGGGGAGATAGTGTGTAAGCAGCCAGATAGCTCAGTAGGCAGAGTTGCAGGATGGTATTCCATGGGTTCGAGTCCCAGTCAGGCTGCATATTTTTCTCATCCTGTGACATTTGGCCCCCAAAAGGGAACCATAACTGCATGATAGCTCAGAGTTTAATTCACACTGATCTAAAACCCCTAGAAGTTTGAGTACGAATTTCAATATGGCAGGGGAGTATGTCCAGTTGTGAACTGTTTACTTACAGTGTATGCAGATTTTTTTTTTAATTTGTAAAAACAGAGACTATTGTGGATTGGGAATGGGAGTACTTATTTCAGGTGATGAAATTGCCCTGCATAAGGCCATAGAAAATTAATCTTTAGACTCTCATCCAGGTTTCAAGAAATAATTGGGGCGGGTGGGTGGAATTTATAATTTATAATTTATTTTATCCATCACTTTTAAGACCTGAAAAAACAGAAATGTATGAATATATTGATGAACGTCGCATCATTTCCACCCAGATTTTGATCAAAACTAAACCCAAACCAATCACAAACAGTTTTCTTGTTTACTGCATCATATATTTCACATATGACGAACATTTTGACAATTTTACTGATCGAAAACGAACGTATTTAAAATCTTGATCACTAGACGCTGTAAACCTCAGTCTGATTTTTATGTGTTCGTCCCGCGATTATTCAACCACGATTTTCGGACGAATTTTCGTCCGCAGACGTCTGCGAAATGCAGGGTTCCCGCTGTCGCTCGCCAATGGCGCCAAATGCGACAAAATATTAATTCTGACGCATAAAATCTTTAATTTGCGAATTTAACTGGCGCCAACGTAAGATAAAAGCATCCGACAACTAGTACACTTAAATGTCATAAGCGGCCGCGTCAATTACATAAGCAGCCCAAATGTGAAAGGTCACGCACTATTAGTTTGTTTATCAAACTGTATAATCGGGTACCGTTTAATCAATTATGTCATCAATTGTGTGACACTTCGGGAACATGTGAAGATGAAACTAATTTTGACCCAGAGGGAACCCTGGAAATGAACAATTTTTTTTATGAAAATAAATCATTTTGGGGCGGAAAGATTTTGATACGGGCGGGCGAGGATGAGAGTCTAAAAATTAATTTTCTGTGGCCTAATTATGAGTTTTGTTTCTGACAGAATATTTAAACATTTTTTGTGTAATGTTTAAGTTCTAATTTGAATATGGATGTACAGTTCTATTAACTTAAAGGTTAACGTTTTCCAGAAATTGTAGTTTAACTGTTGTGGCTATCATAGAGTTAAATTTTGACAAATCTTTTTCAAAGCAGATACACATAAAGGTACAATGATATTGCTAGATGAGGAAAAGTAGAACAATATACATACTTAAACATCTATTTACAAATGTCAAATCATGCTAAAATTGCAGCTTAATTGAAAACTGATTAAATCTATGGCTAATTTCCATTATCAGTTGATTGATGTTGGTGTTTTTATTTCAAACTTTTTCCCTTTTTGATATACATATATTGAGTATAAATCACAAAAATTTTCCCTTCAGAAAGCCACAGGTTGTTCTGAACATTCTTCAAAAATCACTAATATTTAAAACACAAGGTATAAAATTCTTCAAAGATCATTTGATTGGTTACAAAATATTGTGTATAAAAATAGAGAGTTAATGTGTCTTATTCCGTGCACTTACATCTGCAGAAGTCCAAGATAGCTGGGGGAGGGATTTAATAAGTCTGAGTGCTTCTGCAGAAGTTAATAATACGCAAAAAAGTGCTTTAAAGCTATTCTTGTATAAAAGTACATGTATATATGACCAAATCTGTTATTTCAATTTTTCGTTATTTGTATTTTGTATAATACATAGAATCTGTTTGTTGTTTACCTGAGTGCATAGTTTTATGCAAGAAAATCAAATAAAAATTTTGTTCAAAGCAACAAATTCAATCATCACTATTTGCACTAGTTACAATAAAATTAGCACCAGATGTCACCAGGAAGAAATAAAACCTCCCACACATAATCTACATCTTTAATAGC
The DNA here is from genome assembly GCF_026571515.1 of Ruditapes philippinarum. Lineage (NCBI taxonomy): Eukaryota > Metazoa > Mollusca > Bivalvia > Venerida > Veneridae > Ruditapes > Ruditapes philippinarum. The sequence continues at coordinate 119,102 of NW_026860578.1, read as the reverse complement.
CCTATCCTCAAACACCTAAGCTATTAGAACCTAAGTTTGATAACCATCAAACAAAACAACAACAAAATCACCAAAGCACATTTTCAAACAGGAAGATAATCCTTGTTTAATGTGGAAAATATTGTAGAAATCTCTTTGAGAAAACACCATACACAACAATAAATTTGATAGAAACAATAAAAGTTAATGAAGTGAAATAGAGCAGTGATTTTGAACATGAAACAGTAGGTAACAGGTGTTACAATTAGATTATGTTGTTTTTTTAACACTGGGTACATTACAATCTGAAATCTTTTCTCCAATCAATATAACTTGTATTAGTAAGAGATTTACCTCTTTTACTGTACTCTAGAGCTTAAATTATTGGCACTGTTTTGGAGATATCAAGAGTAACTATAAACCAACAGTGCCAGGTCAGACACCATTTGATGTGCAGTCTGGCCTCATGAAATTCTTTACAGTTCCATAATAAAGTTAATAAGGCTTAACATTTATGTGAAAATTCATTACACTATGAAGGCTAAGCAATTGTACATAACATAAATATAAAATTTAAAACAAACACAAACTTGCCTGTACGCGTGTTGAAAACATTTTATCAAAATGTTGCTTATTGAGAAGTTAACACAGAAAGTTTTGGGAGGTCATTCAGGAAGAAGATTATCAAACAAGAAATGTCGGAGGACAGCCACGCTCGATAAATTGAAAAAGTTGTCACAAGAGTGTTTCATTGAGTACCATAATGCTACCTATAAGAATACATAAAATTGTCGGAAAAGGTGCAAAGCTAATGTTAAAGTAAATCACTGCTTGATTATTATGAATGCATAAAATTGTCACAAAAAAAGGCACAAACCCTTCAGTAGTTATGGAGATACCAGCATACAAGCAAAACTAATAACAAAGAATTTGTAAGTCAAAAAAGGGGCATAATTATGCAAAAAAGCAAATCAGAGTTATGGGACTTGTGCCAATCATGTTAGATAATCATAGAGAACAAGTTTGTGAAGTTTCAATCCAATCCCTTCAATAGTTATGAAGATACTAGCTTTTTTCACGCAAAAACTTAACCACAGGGACGTCGACCCCGACAAATGGGTGACTGCATAAGCTTGATTATTCTGCGAATAGTCAAGCTAAAAACTAAAACAAAAGGTTCCAGATTTTTCTGTGTATGAGCTCAGAAACATAATATACATGTACAGTCAAACGTGTATTAAGCGACCGGGCAAGGGAAACACCCAAAACGGTCGCTTAATGAAACGGTCTCTTAAGACAGTCAGCATGATATAAAAGTCAAAAATTAAAAAATGACATCTTTTTTATTCGGTGGGATTGTTTTTCAACTTAATTTTTATATCTTTGTTGAAAAAAAGTACGCTCCGATAATCTCAATGGATGCAAATGTAAAAAATAACTTTCTGATATTTATTGACAAAACAGTTTCAAGATCCATTACGTACATGTTTGACATTTTTTCCAGAATTTTTTAACATCTCCGTTGTTTTTCCTTGTCTCCAACACGAAAACCCTATTAGTGAAGATGTTTTCTGTTGTGCATTTTTTCATTTGAAATAAACAAACTACATCTATTTGTTACGATTAATTTAATGGCTGATCAAGTTCAAGGTCAATTCAATGCAGTCTAAATGTCAACAAGCGAAGCGTATACACCATCTCAGTATGGGCGGAGCGTTGCATTGTTTATCCGATATTATTGGATAATACACGTCACGCGTATACTAAACTTCATTTGCAAACGCTAAAACGGTATGGGAAATAGAGTTTTTCACACGTTTATTGTTGTGTTTTGATTGTTGACACTTGTGACATAACGAGGTGGCGTTCTCTATAAACACAATTACTTGACAGGTAAAAGTGGTCGTTTAATGAAAAGATTGATGTCAATAAGATGACTTATTAGCGGTCGCTGGTCGCGTTGAGCAAAAGTCGCTTAATGCATTAAAGATATAGAGAGAAAATAATCGGGGGGAATTTAAAGTGGTCGTTTAAGACAAAAGTCGCTTAATACACGTGGTCGCATGGGCAAGTTAGACTGTATTATTATATGTCAGATGCATTAAAACACAATTCCCAGCTTTCCTGCTTCCATTAGTGCTGCATACATAAGTTATTACATTTTGCACTTAATTTATTCATAGCAATTATCATTATGATTATTATTTCAAAATTGCATTTCCATTTTGATTGTGTTTTTGTTTTGACAAGTGGCATATTTATACCTGCTACGGCAATAATTGCCATGGCAATAAACTGTCAAGTGTATTATGACCAGATTATTTGCTGAGAAATTTCAGAAATGATGTTTAATGTAACCCATAGCCATTATCCTTCAATTGAACTTGTTTTTTACCCTACTGTCAGAACAGTGTCAGAACAGTCAGAAAGTTTTAAAGGTATCTTCTATTTATCTTGTCAATCAAGATGTTAAAAAGGTCATAACCTCACATATCTAAACCTCAGACACCTGGCACACATTGTTCCTTGATAAAAGGTTTCCTCAGTGTTTTTTTCTCTGGTAGTAATTATAACTACATTTTTTTGGTCTATTATAAACCCATCAAGTGTTTTCCACTAATTAATAAAGCATGCCTATTCTCTCTTTCCATATTGCAAGATTTCCTCCTAATGGAAGACCAATGGCAAAGTGTGAAATTATTCCAATTTTAGGGTTCAATATACAGCTATACAAATATTACTAATTATTAACACATATGGAAATATATATTAAAAGAAAAGACTCATGTTTTTATTGATGCCCTGTCACTGTTACACATTTAGCATGACTTCTTAATGCATAAGATGTATTTTCAAAATATATATATGCCCATGACATATTGTTTTTCAAAGCCGCAAAACATGATAAACTATTTTAATTATTTTACAAACAAAAGGGGAGTCATTACTATTTTACTTATGATCATAACTTCTTTATTTTTCACAATGTACCAAGTCCCTGTATTTTTTAAATAATTTCTAAAGTACATCTTTGATACCAATTTCCTTTCATAGCCTGTCAATCATATTTCTTTGAACAAAATTGATTCAAAAACCTTTCCAGCATAATATTTGTCCTCTTTGTTCTCCTATTTCGTTTCTCAACATGACCTTGCTCAAACAGAACAAAGAAAAACAGGAGCAATCAGTATCAAATGACATCCTGCAAATGTTTTTCAGATTTGTGTTTGTTTTGTTGGTTAACAGTGCACCAACCTTTTGGTCATATGGCCCTGACACGGAGGAAAGATGCTTTTTGCTAAGCTCAACTGTTACAAACAAAGACTTTTGTAGATCTTAATTTCGCTACAAGAGGACAGCCAAGGCACATTCTCATGAAAGTGTTCAAATTTAGTTTTTGAACTGTTTTTGGTAAAGCAGTGGTCAATTGTCCTTCCTGTCAAATTTAGAAACAGTCTTCTGTCCAAGTCAGCTCTTGTCATAGTGGGCTATGGGCTGTTCCCGATATAGAGGGATGTTTTTGCTTCATTCTAACACTATTAAATCTTGATATTCAAATTATATAACATAGAAACACATTTAACTATGCTGCATTCAGTGTCTATCCTAGGAAGGGGGATGGGGGGATTCACACATATTTTTGAGGATTCCCTCCACTACCAAAAATGGAATCAGGACCAGTTCATTTAACAAAGTCATAAAAGATTAAGATAATGTTTATCATTGAAGATAGGTCACCTTGGAAACAACAAAACATCCTGTTTACAATTTTGTGAGACTGTCAAGATACAGGACAAAATTATATATCAAAATTGTTATTATGCAAATTCAAATAGCAGAAATTAGATATTGAACCATGGCAGATGTTACCCTTGTAAATAAGGCCAACTCTATTGATAAAACATTAAAAACAAGTAATTGATAGTTCAGATTTGGATCGGATTTTAACATTTACACACACACAAAAATCAGATTAATAGAGTATATTACAATTTGTCTATAAAAATGCAAAGTTTTAATAAATAATGTCACCTGGATATGTATCCGGCAGTCACAACATCATATCATCTCGAACCAATCCACTAAACTACTGGAAAAGGTACATTAACAAATACCTTGTGATGTATTTTTCTGTTAACCACTAATCTGATAGTTTGAATGACACAGATCAGGGTCATGTAGGGATCTATGTGTATTTGTACAAGGGAGGTGACAACCATTGACACACAAGTTGAATTGTTGATCTTCACTACAAATTCCATACATGAAAGAATTCAACTTTTTTGGAAAGATTTGAAGAGCATGAATCAGTAAGTAACCTGGACCACTTAGGCATAAATAACTAGAAACTATCACTAAATGTGATTAATACCCCCACAAGACTGCTTCGGAAATGAGGATGTTACTAGTAACAGAATACCTTGTAAAAGAATTGAAATATAGAGTTATGGTTGTGGGCAATTAAAGATAGTTGTGGTTCTTATATGTTGCATTTCCTTTCAATGTTGCATTTCCTTTCAATGTGGTTGGCCATTGATGGAGTTAAATTGAATTACTCTGTAATAAGTCCAGAAAGACAAAGAAAAGGAACACAGGGTAATAACTCTATAAATACTGAAGATAGAGTTATAGTTCTTGTGCACTGCACTTCCTCTTATTGTGCTTGACCATTGTATGAAGTTGTTTTGAATTCCAACCAGTACGTTTTAAGTTATGCTCCTGACAAGGAAAAGTATCAAAGGGCAGTAACTCTGTATTTTGTCAAAATGGAGTTATGGCTCTTGTGCACTGCACTTCCGTTTAATGTCCTTGACAACTGTATGAAGTTGTATTTAATTCCAAACAGTAGTTTTCAAGTTATGCTCTGGACAAGGAAAAGTAACAAAGGACAATAACTCTGAAATTAGTCAAGATGGAGTTATGGTTCTTGTGCACTGCACTTCCTATCAATGTGCTTGACCATTGTATGAAGTTATATTGAATTCCAACCATTAGTCTTCAAGTTATGCCCTGGACAAGGAAAAGTAACAAAGGGCAATAACTCTGTAATTAGTCAAGATAGAGTTATGGTTCTTATGCACTGCACTTCCTCTCAATGTGCTTGACCATTGTATGTAGTTATATTGAATTCAAACAATTAGTCTTCAAGTTATGGTCCGGACAAAAATAAAGCAATGGAAAAGCAACAAAGGGCAATAACTCTGTAATTACTTTAGATAGAGTTATGGTTCTTGTGCACTGCACTTCCCCTTATTGTGTTTGACAATTGTATGAAGTTGTTTTGAATTCCAACCAGTTGTTTTCAAGTTATGCCCCGGACAAGGAAAAGTAACAAAGGGCAATAACTCTGTAATTAGTCAAGATAGAGTTCTGGTTCTTGTGCACTGCACTTCCTCTCAATGTGCTTGACCATTGTATGTAGTTATATTGAATTCAAACCATTAGTCTTCAAGTTATACTCCGGACAAGGAAAATGCAACGGACGTCTGGACCGACCGACCAACCGACCGACCACCGGGTGACTCCTATATACCCCCCAAACTTCGTTTTTGGGGGTATAACAAGCACTTTAATGTAATTTAGAAATGCCTGAAATTTAAAATTGACAGTTCCAAACTCAAAGCAGCTACTTCCATTAAACTAATTCAATGGAGAATGAGTTAAGATAGAGTTATCATTTCATGAATTTCACAAATTTAATGATCAATATTTAATGAGAAGTTTTGTTTGTTTGAACACAATATTGATTAGTCGACAATTAAAAGTATTACTTTTACTCAAACATTATATGTTCTGTAAATCTATACCATTTTGTACAGAGAACTTGTGAAACTTATCTAAAGCAAATAAGATTGTAAACCTTGTAACAGCTTTAGATGCTGACAAAATTACTCAAAATAATAGGATGTTCTCGAAAGCTTGATTATTTTTATACTTGGTTGCACATAAAGGAAATGTATCATCAGATACTAGAATATAGGCCAATGGCAGTGAGGACATAAATGAGCAAACACATATGAGCATATAAAGAAAAACAAAATGTCATCTCAAAGTAAGAAATTTTGGAAATATATTATAATATAAATTATATGAAAAACAAAGATCAACAACAAAGGGTTGAATTCAATGAACGCAATCCCCCCACCCAACCCCCCCCCCTCAAAAAAAAATTTAAAAAAAAAAAATCAAGCAACACAACCAGCAAGAAGCCCAATTGTCTCACAAATACGTATAATGTAGGCAGTACCTGTCTATCATATATATAGATCCTCCTTTCACTGTGTTATTTTATCAATTATAAGGCTTCTCCACAAATATTTGACAACTTCTTTACATTTATGACTCAACAGAACAGTAACAGATGCACATTATTTTACAAAATTTTTACAGAGATGGAAATTCTGATCAATCTTTAGATTCTACCCTAGAGATTTGTTTTGGAGGCCCAAAGACCATGAAACCAGCAGATTTAACGCTTTAAACTGACTAGTCAAACAGCAAACTTGTGGCCCAATGATTAAGCAAACACTAGACTGGAGGCACTATGACTAAACAACAAACAGACTCATCTTTTAACACATCTCAAAAGCCATATTAACAATTCATTTTGAATTTATAATGAACCCTGAGATTTATTAATTCTTCAGGGAAAGTTGAAAAACTGATTATTGGCCTTGGATTAAGTAGCAGTGAGTGATCTGATGAGGTGGTTCAGTCCGGTTCAAGATCACTACAAACTCATCAATCATTGATATCTGACATTAAGCCTATTACTGCTAGCAAGTGTTCCACCTATAGGGCAGTATTTATTTATACAAGATTAATTAACTCCATGATAAAATGATAATTGGCAGCAATAGTATAACAAGTGTTTGGTATTTTTTCCTCTCTGCTAACTACTTTGTTATAAAGGCACTTCAGGTGGCTGGAAGAGACTAAATACTGTGATAATGTGTAAGGTATCAAAACAATATCTGGCTTTTCTCATGTAAAAATCACATTAATTTCAGCTGGTCAATCTTTTCTTGTTAAATAAAGAACCATTTATTTCCTTGCATAAAGTATATAATATTTTTTTCTTTAAATGTAAAAATCACATTAATTTCAGCTGGTCAATCTTTTCTTGTTAAATAAAGAACCATTTATTTCCTTGCATAAAGTATATAATATTTTTTTCTTTAAATGTCATGCTTTTAGACTTGAATGAATATTACAAAATTCATAACAAACATTCATTATAAAGGAATCATAACTGAATGCATTTAATAAAGTAATATATTCATATAATCAGACTTTTTGATTGCATTTTAAGTCACACCACTACTGTAACTATGATGCTTTGTGTCCCAATTCAAGCAATATTTCAATAACATGCAAATCATACATGTCCTGAATATTTTTATGTGGTTTTACATGGCAACAACACTGTAAAGGTCATATATGGCGATTTTCCAGCTTTACGTGTGGAGCCCCTTCATGAATTATTTCAGGCACAAACAGGCACCTGAGTAGAATCAATGATGTTCGGCATTTAAATCTAGCTGTATAGCTTCGACCCATGAAAGAATCCATGCAAAGTACCAGCAGTGAGAGGCAAGTGTTTTGGTATCAAACACAAGAATTTGTAACAGAGTTACCAACGTCCCCCGCCTCAGGAAATTTTAAATGAAGCATAAAATTGTGCTATTTCAAAAGATTGAGGTTATAATGGATCTCAGGACATTTACTCCAAAATTATGATCAATGCTAGATCTGCAAATGTAACAATAAATTTGTTAAAAAATTAAAATGAAACACGGAATTTAAAAATCTATCATGTTAAGATTTGACCTCTTAGTGTGACCTTGACCTTGGAGGTAGGGGAGCAGGTGTTGTGCATGACATAACGTCTTATTATTTGTGCCAAGTATTTTCAAAATCCCTTGAACTATGAAGAAGTTATAGATTGGACACAAAATATACCCTTATAATAACAGACTATGTAAATCTTTGATCTCTAAGTGTGACCTTGACCTTGGAGGTAGGGACACAGATGTTACGCATGACATATCATCTAATCATTGTGACTATTTGTCCCAAGTATTTTCAAAATCCCTTAATCTATGAAGAAGTAATGGACGGGACAAAAAATATACCAAATAACAGACTCTGTTAACCTTTGACCTCTAAGTGTGACCTTGACCTTGGATGTAGGGGTGCAGGTGTTGTACCTTACATATTGTCTTATTATGGTGACTATTTGTGCCAAGTTATTTTAAAATTCCTTGAACTATGAAAAAGTTCTAGATTTGACACAAAATATACCCTATAACAGACTATGTTAATTTTTGACCTCTAAGTGTGACCTTGACCTTGGAGGTAGGGATGCAGGTGTTGCGCATGACACATCCTCTTATTATAGTGACTTTTTGTGCATAGTATTTTCAAAATCCTTTGATCTATGAAAAAGTTATGGACCGGACACAAAATATACCCTGTAACAGACTATGTAAGTATTTGACCTCCAAGTGTGACCTTGACCTTGGAGGTAGGTGACCGGTTTTTGCGCATGACACATCGTCTGATTATTGTGAACAATTATGGCAAGTATTTACAAAATTCCTTCATAGATAAGAAAGTTATGGACCGGACACGACATATACCCTCAAATAGACAATGTTAACCTTGAATGAGCAAGTACGACCTTGACCCTGAAGGTACGGATCTGGTTGTTGCGCATGACACATCCTCTTATTATAACAAACATTTGTGCCAAGTTATTTCAAATTCCTTTGATAAATGAAAAAGTTATGGACCGGACACAAAATATACCCTGTAACAGACTATGTAAGTATTTGACCTCCAAGTGTGACCTTGACCTTGGAGGTAGGTGACCGGTTTTTGCGCATGACACATCGTCTGATTATTGTGAACAATTATGGCAAGTATTTACAAAATTCCTTCATAGATAAGAAAGTTATGGACCGGACACGACATATACCCTCAAATAGACAATGTTGACCTTGAATGAGCAAGTGCGACCTTGACCCTGGAGGTAGGGGTCTGGTTGTTGCGCATGACACATCGTCTTATTATAATAAACATTTGTGCCAAGTTATTTCAAATTCCTTTTATAAATGACAAAGTTATGGACCGGACACGAAAGTGTGACGGACGGACGGACAGACGGACGGACGGACAGACGGACGAACAGACGGACGGAGCCTATTTCTATATCCCCCTTTTTTCTTCGAAAAGGCGGGGGACAAAAAGAGACAATCCTGATAGCTGAAGTTTAATTAAATGGTGTAATAATGCATTGTATGTATGCTTGTTTTCAAAAATTTCCAAATTAGAGTTCCTACAAAGTTTGCCTACTTTAGAACTGTCAGAGGAGGAACTGGAAGGAGTGACAGTATAATCATCAATCTATGATAGACTCTGTGCCTACAGGGAATATGTAACTCAACAATTAATTTACAATATGCTGTAACATTGAAGAGTGTGGAAGCATCTGTATTGATTCCAATAATGAGGAACAGTTATCACTTCTTTACAACAAAAGCTTTATTTGGTCTTCGGGGTAAATTTAGCTAACAATTTGTTAAAAGTTCAAAAATGATTTCAGATTTAATTTGAAAAAAAAAATCTTTATTTAATTGACAAAAGCTTATAATTTCAGGCAAAACAATCAGTCCCACAGGGAATGAGAGCTTGATTCTTTCATTTTATGATTTCATAGATCAACAAGATATTTTAAAACATTTAATTCTATTAAACTTGATAAACTGTACTTTGGTGCAATTGCAATATTAAGATGTTAAATTTCTGGTGACCTTATTATTTGTGACAGCATTGTTTTTTGACCAGTAACTTAATGGCATATTGTACCTTAAGTCTATTTATCTTAGTATCTTACTTTCATTTGATATGCTTTTTCATTTTTATTGATTTGAACAAATTTTCCTGACTTTGAAAAGCTGAAAAAATTGAGGTTAACTATCTTGTGTGCTTATCCAACTTATAAACAAATGTTTCCTCTGTGGCTGAGTAGTTAAGGTCACTTACTTCAACCACTGGCCCTCCAACTTTGTGAGTTTAAATTTCAGCAGTGATTTTGGATTCTCCATATAAAAAAGCTATCCAGATAGCTTAGGAATGGTTACTGGTTCTATCCAGGTGCCTGCTTGTGCCTGAAATAATGCACAGAGGGACACCAGCAAAAAAAGCTGGAAAATTGCAATATATATTTTTACCTAACAGTGTTAGTTTACCTAAGATGTAAGCAAAACAAAAATTATGAACAAATTTGACTTGAATTCATAACCTCTTAAGTTTATTTCCAACATTCCTCCCATTATTTTCACACTCCTTTTTTCCCTTGGAACCATACTGGGTTTTCATAAAATGATTCAACAGTGTTACATGGAATATTCCATGTGTTCCGCCGTATGAACACATCTGCATATTGTTTCAAAAGTTATCATATATACCATCCAAAACTTCTTTGTTTAGTTGGTGGTATAGAGATACATGTATATAGGGCATGGGCAGTAGCAGGTATTACAAAATGTTCATTTAGCTCAATTAAGGTAGTACGGTGTTCCGTTTGGACAATCGTGACATTTAATTTATTCTGTACCCGCGATGCACGATGGTACGATGGTGAAAACGCGATGCGATGCACGATGGTACGATGGTGAAAACGCGATGGTACGATGGTGAAAACGCGATGGTACGATGGTGAAATCACGATGGTACGATGGTGAAATCACGATGGTGCGATGGTACGATGGTGAAAACGCGATGTTACATCGCGTTTTCACCATCGTACCATCGCACCATCGTGCTATCGTGTTTTCACCATCGTACCATCGCGATTTCACCATCGTACCATCGTGTTTTCACCATCGTACCATCGTGCCATCGCGGTTTCACCATCGTACCATCGTGCATCGCGGGTACAGAATAAATAAAATGTCACGATTGTCCAAACGTGTCCAAACGGAACACCGTAAGGTAGTGTTGGACTGTGAATTGGGCAAATTGATTCAACAGTGCAGGCCAATTTGTGATTGATCATGAAATCTTTCAACTTTACCTTTTGATATTTAGCATAGCCCAAGCTCTGAGCATGGAATACACCTTGTGAATTACTGGGGCTTTTAAATAATTACTTTGTTGAAAAAGATTTATTAATGGTCAGTGATTTGTGGGGAAGTTGAGCTATTTATTGGAAGTCATTCAGGACAAGTTGAAAAAGTTAAGAGTCCCCGTAAACTTGTCTTTGGTATGACAGAACTATTGCTCCAAAAAAGCATTTATATTTGAACAAACAAACAAACAGCATTTACACTCAAGTGCACTATCTTTGAAGTTACCAATATTGGTATATATTTTCCCCAAATCAGCAATAATACTTTTTCCTACTCTCTACTGGGGAGGAAGTTTTGTACACCCTACTTTTAATGTCTTTTATCTTGCAATGTCATTAATATAAAGAGGAATGCAATAATCTATACTTTAAATAAATATTGCATTCTGTACAACAAAAACATTTAGCAATATTAATAGATTATTCTCAGTTACAATACAGCATTATTGAACTCTTAAATTTGCACAAAAAATACTTTAATTAGTGAATGGTAAACAGACATATGTGAAAAATTACAACACTGTTATAATCAGACATTTCATAAAATTGAGTGAACCTAAGTTTAGTACAGGTCTGAGAAAAATTGATTTTAATTGCGTTTCAAATAAACAATTTAATAATCCATGTTTACATGTAAATTGTTTTAGCATGATTTTTAACTAATCCAAATCAGAGTATTAAACTTAAATTTTAGCTTCAAAAAAATTGCAATCAAAATTTTTAGCACCTGTGCAATTACATGTACACATATTTTCTTAAAATTATATTGTTACACTTACTGTCATGTCAATAATATACATTTAATGATTTATTAATATAAGATTTCATATTGTATTCATATTGTAAATACAAAGCAGTTAGTATTTGATGTAAAGTTATGTTTAATGTTATAAAATCATTACAAATCATTAAGTATTTGATGTTGAATTCATAATATAGCAAGAAGTCATGACTTCTGCTGTTTATACATAAGTTACTCCAACATGTTTTCAAATTCATTGCATATGCCATATAATAAGCATAAAGGATTAATATTTCAAGTGCTTTGTGATATACAATGTGCTATATTAACTAAATAAATTTTTAATTAAGTTTGCCTATATGTCTAAAATGGTGTGAAAACAATCCAAATGATATTAATGAATCCTGAACCTAATTTCAAGTTTATATGACTTCCATTAAAAAATCTCATTTATTTGGGTGAATTCACAGCAAGATGTCCTGTAAAATTTACAAACTCTGTGTTATAAATGTTGAAATACATAAATATGTTAACAAAAACCATACATAAAAAGCTTAAATTCTCATTCTGTATTACAAACACCCACAAGGTGTTATGTGTTGTATATATTTAACACTGTAAACAGAGAGATTATGTCATACAGCAGCAACAGCTGCCTGCTCTACTCTGATCTAATGGTGGGTATAAAATGAGCCACGTCACGACAAAACCAACATAGTGGTTTTGCGACCAGCATGGATCCAGACCAGCCTGCGCATCTGCGCAGTCTGATCAGGATCCATGCTGTTTGCTTACAAACTCTATGACAAGTAGAGAAACTGATAGCGAACAGCATGGATCCTGATATCAGACTGCGTGGATGCGCAGGCTGGTCTGGATCCATGCTGGTCGCAAACCCACTATGTTGGTTTTGTCGTGACACGGCTCAAATTGTGATGAATGATGTGACTGAAAATTCTGCAATTACCACTACATTATCATATATATACATTATCAGTATACATTATAGGCTCATCAAAAAACGATTATATTTTAGTTTATGCGGAGTTTCAAATGTTTATGGCTGCATGTATAATACTAATTGCTAAAACATCAAAGAAACAATTGAGAAGATTGTAAGATATGTGTATATACAATAAAGGTTACTGTAAAACTAAAATTACCAATTCATTATCTATTGCGTTTTTATAGGGGCAGTTTTGACAACATGTCTACACCTAAAGCATGCAATTGTCTTATGGTTAGGCATACAGATCATATACATGTTTTGAACTATCACCTTAAAGGGACTCCACTGCGTTTTTTTGACATGACGGGGCTAGAATAGAACTTTTCTACTTGACGTAGGTCTAGACCACCAACTTGCATGCAAAATTTAAAATCATTTGCTAGCTCCCTTTTTCAAAAATATAACTTACTCTCCTAAGTTCTATTTTTGAAAAAATTACTAAAATTAAGAAGTGTTGCACTGACTTTCACACAAATCGGGCTAACATCACACAATCGCACTAACAATAGCACAAATATACGATTTTCAATTTATATCTCAGTTTAGTTCTTAATAATCTTTTGCATAACTTTCTTTCATTAATCGCAGCACCAGTTGATCTTTATAAGAAATTAATATTTTATGTTTTCAGGCTTTTGGACCTCATTGGAGTTCCTTCCTTTAAATGTTACTTTTAAGTAATATAATCTTGTTAGCATTCATTTATACTAATTCAGGACAGTAAAATAGTACTTAAAAAGTTTAAAGAGAAATTTACTATACAGTTCAAAGTCTTTATACTAATCTATACTACCCTGTTGTACACTGACCCTTTTAAAAGTTCAATGTTTACAACTTGCTAAGATTTCATACAGATATTCAACTCACAAAAATGTCATGACCATTTCTGTAGCCAATTGTAATTATTAACATATATTTTTTCAAGCATAACCAAGTCAAACTACTGAATTAGTTGTCAAGTTATATCAGCATGATGGTATATCATTCCAAATTGCTGGTAATTAATACACTTAAACACAGAAATGTGAAGTAAAGTACATACAATTTTGATGATTATTTAAAAGCTTTCACTTCAAATTTCATTTAATTTACAACAATCATTTAATATGGAAAATGTATTCTACAAAGCAAGATCAAATGAATCTCTTCAAATTTCAATGTCTTTCAATGTCAAACAGGCTGAGGACACTCATATTAAGCTCTATAGCTTTCTGCCCAATCCAAAAATGTATTTTTTAAATATTGTTCACAATTGTTAAATGTTATACTGAATAAATAAGTTTAAACCAATGTCAAACATACATGTTTCATGCAACCACTTATTGAAGAACTGACTATAAACATATGAAGGCAGCATATTTATCATAGCAAATAGACTATATATTTTAATATATGTAATTGACTATTACTATAAGACTAATTTTTATAAAATAGACTATGTCCTGTATATAATTATAATAATCATAAATGCATCATCAGGGCCAAAAAACCCTTCTTTGTAGAGGCCGAATATAGGCTGCTTCCCCAACCAAACTAGCCTCTTTTTTCCCCCAGTTTGGTCCTCAAAATTCCCCAGTCTTTTGACATTTCCCATAGAATTAAGAACAAAATTAAATGATGGTGTTGAATTAAGGTCTTTTACTGCCTTATTAGTATTTCCCAGTGCTTTTTGCTTTTCTCTTTTGAAGAACTTGTTAAAAGTTTGTGTTTAATTTGAGACCCTTTTTCTGGAAGTATGCCAAAATCACGCATATTTTCCCCCAAGAAAAAGGCTGAGGCCCCTTCCCCAAAAATGGTGTTTTGGCCCTGATCATTCTTGTCAATTTCTTGTACAGGAAGACTCAATTTCTTTTAAATAAACCCATGTTTGAAAGATATACTTGTACCCTATACAAGTTAAATTACTTCAAAATATTTATTTCTTATCTTTAATGTTATCATATAATTAAAAGTATAACAATTCTGTGTCAAATCATATCAGATCGATACTAATTAAATAATAAGTATTATTTATATAACAAGAAACTATATTTTATACTGGAACAATATAATTACACACTCAGTTTAGGAAAGGTGACAAAACAAACAGATGTCAATGTTCAACCTCTATGTAATCAGTGCATTTATCTATAAAACCATGTCCTTAAGCTGAATTATAGTGATGACAATCAATGCCCTTAAACAGCCCAACAGATGTTGACCAGCCTCTT
This sequence comes from Ruditapes philippinarum, assembly GCF_026571515.1. NCBI lineage: Eukaryota > Metazoa > Mollusca > Bivalvia > Venerida > Veneridae > Ruditapes > Ruditapes philippinarum. The sequence goes on along the minus strand of NW_026860578.1, from coordinate 104,028 downwards.
GTTGTTTTTATAAACCAGTAGAATGAAGTTTTAAAATTGTGTTTTTTTTTTGTGCATTTTGTTTGTTCAACATTAAAATGATGCTGACTTTACTAAATGTTAATGTGCATGACATTGTATACATATTCAAATTTCAAAGTAATGTTTTGTAGTCTCTTCTGAAATGAACAGTATGATCTTTTTTACTATCTCTTTGTTTACTTAAACTTTTGGTTTTACTTCCCTATAAAATAACACTTAATATTATCTCTGAGCTTATCATATTTATAAATATGTACTTGCATCAACGGTATGATGTGTAGCTTTGATTTTTTCTTTTCTCTGTAGGCATTGTTTTTATATCTCTGCTTATATTAGGTTTCCAGGAAAGATAAGAATAATGTGATTTCTGCAAATTATCGCTGTAAACATGAGAATAATTCCTAACTTATCTATCCCCCAATCAATGTACTGACCTATTAATCAGGGAAAAAAACAATTGAGACTATACCACTGTCTACTGGCGTGTCTCTGATAGTAGAAATCAAACAAAAATATATTGAAAATATCTCACTCCTTTGAGTATCTTGCATGGTAGACGATTTAATTCAAAATACTTACTTTGACCATCAAATTTCCGAATTATTGTATCAATAAAGATATTTGGTGGCGCAACGTGACCCCTTCTTACTGGCATCGTAGATTAAAATTGTAAAAGTATTCCTCAAAGAAAAAAATATTATTGCACGAACGATCACAAATTCTGTATTCCAAGCACCTGCTTTCTTTCAATTAACAGTGGAGAACAAATATTAACACAATGCATTATGAAATCGTTGTATTTTGTAAAATCCAATGTGTACACACACAGGAAACGTATTTTCTATCCACGATGTTGACTTATAGAATACTATTGGATTTAATGTTACACACAGGCACAACATGTAGTGCTAAGGCTCTTCGCGGAAAATCAATACCTTCGGCTGCTGATACAGTATGCCACAGTTTCCCGCCAATAACAGATACTGGCGTGCTTGATTGGTCAACACCAGTTCCCAATAATTGGTTCTTCGCTAAATACACAAGATTTCTAATCATTTTTGTAATAATTGTCTAGTCTGCAATTAGATGGCAATCAGTTATGACATGACAGCCGTCATCTTAAGTTATTTCGACATCTTTATTGAACGCATTTACACGACCTGTTGGACAAAAACTTATATTTTGAAATATCACCCGTAGAAAGATGCTCTGTATTCTGTATTTCAATTTATTTTTTTGAAAGTGTCAAGTTGATTACAACGAATACTCTTTAATTTTTAATTAACGAGTTTACTGGTAGATCTACTAATAATCTATTTAAACAAATAAGAAGTTATTGGAAATAGAAAATCTAGTAACAAACTGGAAATTTATTCAACCAGAGCTGTAGGTTCCCAATTGAGAATATCAATATTTATAACATTTATTATTTTAGGTGAATCCAATAATAATACTGTAATAATTTCTAAACGTAACACTTGCGTTGTTCCAATTAGATTAAGAATATTAATGGGCGAATTAATTTATCTTGATTTAGTCGCATGCATTTTATCAACTTCTTCGGCAGCATGAATACAAAGCATTTAGATTTTTTGAAGATTATTTTCAAATAATGTTTTGTTAATGTATTCAGGTAATATATTGCAACTCCTAGCTGATGTTTTTCTCTCTACTTTATATGAACAATATTCCTGAATTTGCTTCAAAAGTCAATAATCTATTTTAATGAACCCACACAAAGCTTAATATAGAATATATAGTTCCATTCTATAGCTTCAGTATACAGGTATAAGGAATATAAGGAGTAAATGAAAGATTGTTTACATGTCACCATTTCAGAAACTTAGACTACTTCTTCTGATGTTTATATTTGGAATAATCATTAAAACTGCAAACACCAAGACGATTTCCAGGTTCGATTTTCATACCAGTTTTATGTCTTAGGGCATTTTCAGGCTCGGTCAATTTAACTTAGCGTTGGTAGACAAAATTGTTTTAGAGAATGTTGTCGGCGTATGGTTGTGAAGGAAAATACTTTTAAAAATTCAAAACAAAATATGTATTATAAACCCGTCCGCTCAAATTTCCACTACTTTATTATTGAATGATCGTAAATTAATTTATTCACAGCGATCATTCAGTAAGGCAACATATTCCATTTCTTGCATTAACATGGGCATTAATTACTGGAAATAGCTTATCGAAAATTAGATTGAAGGCACAGTTCTAACTTATCATAAAGCACAAAGAGAAAGATATAAATGCAATAAGATATTTATCTCTCTCGTAGTTTTATCAGTTAAATTGCACTTTCGTTTTGTCAGCTCTGCAATCAGATGACATAAAACATATGTTTGTAATACTTAGACTTGCATTCATGATAAATATACCTGTATAGACTTCGAATGTGTTCGATGAAGTTGAAATGCATCCAATTTTCTCTGCAGAAATACATGAATACTGTTTATCTCTTAAAGCGATTGTGATACTGAATTTGTATAAAATATATTATTTTTTCGCTTAATTGCACTTACGCGTATATGAACGGTAACAAGTCATTTCGCGAGAATTACTAGTCCAGACATTATTGGACAGTTCGCCAAGTACGTTCAATGTGTGCCTTTGAAGCTGATTGGTCAAGCTTAAGGTCGTAGATTGTATTATTTTCTGTCCCCCTTTTGTGTTCAAATCTACCAAGGATCGTTTATTTCTTTCATATGATGATCGTTGGAAAGGACTATTGTTTAAATCTTCACCTATTACTTAAAGCTAGAATGGTAGAATTGTCGTCAAATGAGTTTCTTTTTCAATGTCGAGTTCACTTATTTTTCAAAATATAGTAATATGGATAAAGTTCCTCCCTTAAATATATTTACTTTCAGATTGCTAAATATCTTTCATTTGCTTCTTGTTTTTTTCATCTTCAAATGTTCAGATATTTTTAACTTAACATTTTGAACATACCTATACAAATTTTTTATTTTCCTTGAGTTTAATTATCTATACATAATTGTTATTTTCTTTAAGATTTGTGTATGTTTAAAACTTTGTCAATAGACAATTTATTTCGAAACAAGGACAGCCAATCCTTTCGGCTATAAACTATAAAATGTTGATGTTAATCTTGTTATACAAGCTGTGACAAGTTGCAAAAAGGTAAATGGTTCATATAGTAGATACATACAAAGTAAGTGCAAGAGAGCGTTAGCGAATATGTGAACTAAAAATTGTTGATATTGTTTGAAATCACAGATTGCTTTTCCTTGGACATTTCAGTGTAATGTTGTTTCACTTCCGCTAAATACTCTTTTCACCTGATTTCTAAAACAATACCTGAACAACATCAAAAATATGAAGTAAAATCAATGTTATTTTGCTATAAACATCAATGTTATTTTGCTATAAACATCATTTTGCTATAAACAAGCAAAGTATACCGAGACACTCCAATAAATTTTAATTTGATTTTTAATGTCTTTAAATAGATCTAATTGTTTTTAAGCATGATGTTGATATCGTTTAAATTTGCATTATGCATAATGACTGCCCGATATCCATGGTAATCTTTATAATTTTAAACAATGTACATGGTTGTGTCATGCGGTCGATATTCGTTTTTCGTTATTGTTACGAATATCGTTTTTATGTATCATTTTGTCCTCGTATTATTATTATTATATTATTATTACAGTAAGAACGCAAAAAAACCGGGAGAAATTTCTGGAATTTGGACTATATTATGCACTTTCTAGAACTTGATTCATAATGAAGGAATTAATAATTTTTGACAAATTTTGTTAACTTCATTTTTTATTACTCAATTTTGCGGAAATGAAAAATAAAGTGAATGCAATGGTCATTACATATTTTTGTATAATGTATAACGTTTACAGGTCAGAAATTAAGTAAAACTATATAAAGATAACAAATTTAAGATTTTGTAACTATCACTGAACTGTATAAATATCTGGAAAAAAGTGATCCCCTTGAAACAATTACATGAAAATTGCAGACACTGTTTGAGTCTGTACATTAGGGATGTTGTAAAAGTGCATGTTTGTGTATGTTGAAATGATATATTTTGAAATGCTGAATTTTTATTGCGTGTGAGTTTCACTCATCTTCTACAATGTAAATATTGTACGGCTTACATCTATAAAAGTACAGAATATTTAGCAATAGCATCTGAAGAGCTTAACTCTGTTAAGTATCACACACATATATATATAATAACAAAGGTGAATGGTATTACTTCTTTCACAGGTGTTTGTTTAGAAAATGATTGTCCGCCTGCAGGGAAACTTATTTGTATGGTAATGAGTCACACTAAGAGATATGAGTATTACATAGTTGTATTTTGCAATCGGTTCAATTAATTATACCGATTTCAAAAAAAAATGTTATTTTTTTTCCCTACAAGTATAGAAGATATGTGTGTTTGCACACGCGCAGACAGTAAATGCAACATCTTATGTTAAGACCACCAATTGCCAAAAATAAAATCTCTATAATTTTAATGACATTTAACAAATCAATGCGAACATGTATGATGCACAATACCGCTTGATTGATAGAAATATAACGTATCTTTTTATTGGTGCATCCTTATTAAAGATATACTCGTACATAATAAATATATTAAAGCAATAAGGAGCAAGAGCTGCAATAGCTCATGGTAGTTCTGTCTCTTAATGAAAGCTTTACAGTTAAACATGTGTTTAAGACCACCTCCGTATGAAGATCATCATGTGAATAAAGACCACACTTTGATAAACCTTTATTAATTACATAGAACAGATTAACCTCTTCACGAAGACCAAATATATATTCAGACCATTTCTGTCCCTCCTATGGATGAACTTTGTTCACAGGTTTGCAATTGAGTAAACACACATAATTATAACATACGGCTTATTTGTAATAATTTGTTAATTTATGATTACTACAAATGCAGATGGACGATAAAATGTATAAAACGTCAGATGAATAACAAAGAGTAACCGGACTTGAGCATATTTTTTTATAATATTGGGTTGAAGCTGACACTGAGCATTGAAGTTACAAGATTAAATGAAGGTACCAATTCATTGAAATCTTTACTTATATCATTCTTAAAACAGAACAAAGCTTAGGTAGTTTGTGATATGAGAAATCTTAATACAAAATCTTATGACGTCAGGTATCGTTACGAGTGTTCTTTTGAGCGTCTGGTGAGTCTAGATTTAGAATAGTTTTCAGACATTCCGGATCACTTGTGTCAATAAATCCTTTACCATCGAGGTCGGTGTAGTTTTCACAATCTAAGACGGCGTCATTATATACCTGAAATATTAAGTAATAATGATGTTTATTATTTAGATACAAGTAAGAATGCATCCGAATAAACCTATTAATAAGCCACGCCTGTTAAAATTTGAGAAATCTTCCCGCTTAGCTCAATAGGGTTTCGTAATTCAACGGTCGCTGGTTTGATCCACGGGCGGGGCAAAATTCCTTCGTGACAATTTATATCGGACATTGAAGCTTATGGCCATTTGTCTCTGACCGCTGATTCAGAAATTATGTGGGATTAGTATCCGATTACTTGCGACGAAATTGGTAAAGAAGTTCGTGAAAATATGTGGCATTTTATCATGTTTCGTGAAAATATATTCCATATTTCACTGTAACAAAAAAATCCTCTTAATATTACTACGGAATAAGTCATTATGATCAGAATTTTGTCCATATGTAAATGACATTATTTGCGCTGATAGATATATACTTACAACATCCAATGGCGAATAACCCGGATGCATCCCTTCTTTGACAGGACTGTTGCTCCTTCGGTTATAAACAGGAAGGAAAGCTATTGTTCTTTCGTCACTGGTATTGACGTCACTTTTATATAGAGTATTACAATGTAAGAATAAAACATCACCTGTAAACAAACACTTATAAAATTTAACAAATAGAGTAGTGTTATCTGTCACAAAAGGGTCATTCCTCGGAAGCACAACAAAATAACATGAAAATTGCAGACTCGGTTTATTTGAGTCGGTACATGAGGGATAATGAAAAAGTGCGTCATTCTTCACGCCCCCTAGCACCGGCTTGAGCGATACTCCATTTTCAACACTTAAAAGTGCTGGAAACAATTTTGTCCCAATAATAAAACTTTTCCTGACAAAGAAGCGTACTAAAATTCAATTTGATTTAATTTTGTAACAGACGAAAACTGAAGATATCAATCAATATGAGACGGGTGTTCTTCTAGAGGATGTGATTGTTCTGATTGTTCTAGAGATACTTGTTTGAAGTCCCACTGGAATCTTGACTGTGATGCATTATTCTTCAAAACAGTTGTTTATGTAAAGAGTTCAGGGTAATTTTAGCTTTCTTCATACTCGAAATTTTACTTAACTTTAAAAAAATCTTACCGGGTTCTTGTTATGTATTTAAGCGGGCATACATTCTGTGATTCTTGCACTCGATTTATATCAGCCCCAATTTCATCTCCGGTAAGTGAGTGTTCAATTCTTTCAGCAGTGTGTGAACCTTCTAAAACCTTAAATTATATTACACTAGTTCAAACTATTCAATATTTACCAATAAGCTTTATGAAATTGAAAATAATTTTCACCTGATGATACTGTAGAATGAAAGTCCGTCGGTTACCAAAATTGAATAAAAGCATAACAATTTTGAGAACCTACATACAAACTTTTTTGTTAGTTGGAATATGTAGCAATTTTTTCTTTTTGAAAATCGACATAGAGACCTTTTTGTTACTTAGAATATCTACAGATGTGTCAATTAATTGAAGAAGTATCTTAAAGGAAGAGTGATTTAGAAATGATTGTGTAAAGATCTATATCTGTATCTATAAAGAAGTGAATTAGAAATGCCCTGTTGTCAACTTGTTCTTAAACATATAACTTAATTCTTCTTTTTGTTAACGCTGGACAGACAAAACCGTTCATTATTACTATTTTTATTATTTTTATATAATATATCTTTTAGAATAAGTTCAGTCACTTGATAATAATGCAATTTCATGTATAATTAATCTAAATTATATATTACGTATCTAAAATAAATCACAAAATTTCAAACACTACCTGCAGACATCCATTTTCTTCATTGACTGGATCAATTGCAATGAAGGCTGTAATCAATTCAGTCAATAATCTATTTTAATGAACACGCACAAAGCTTAATATAGAATATATAGTTCCATTCTATAGCTTCAGTATACATGTATAAGGAATATAAGGAGAAAATGAAAGATTGTTTACATGTCACCAGTTCAGAAACTTAGACTACTTCTTCTGATATTTACACTTGGAATAATCATTAAAGCTGCAAACACCAAGACGATTTCTCGGTTCGATTTTCATACCAGTCTTATATCTAAGGGCATTTTCAGGCTCCGGTCAATTTAACTTAGAATTGGTAGACAAAACTATTTTGGAGAATGTTGGTGTATGGTTGTGAAGGAAAATACTTTTAAAAATTCAAAACAAAATATGTCCGCTCAAATTTCCACTACTTTATTATTGCATGATCGTAAATTAATTTAATCACAACGATCATTCAGTAAGGCAACATATTCCTTTTCCTGCATTAACATGGGCATTAATAACGGAAAATAGCTTATCAAATATAAGATTGAAGGCATAGTTCTAACTTATCATAAAGCACAAAGAGAAAGATATAAATACAATAAGATATTTATCTTCAGTTAAATTACACTTTCGTTTTGTCAGCTCTGCAATCCGATGACATAAAACATATGCTTGTAATACTTAGACTTGCATTCATTATAAATTTACCTGTATAGACTTCGAATGTGTTCGATGAAGTTGAAATGCATCCAATTTTCTCTGCAGAAATACATGAATACTGTTTAGCTCTAAAAGCGATTGTGTTACTGATTTTTTTTATAAAATATGTGACTTTTTCGCTTAATTGCACTTATATGAACGGTTACAAATCATTTCACGAGAATTACCAGTCCAGACATTACTTGGACAATTTCCCCAATACATGCACTGTGTGTGCCTTTGAAGCTGATTGGTCAATGTCGTAGATTGCATTATTTTCTGTCCCCCTTTTGTGTTCAAATCTACCAAGGATCGTTTATTTCTTTCATATGATGATCGTTGGAAGGGACTTTTGTTTAAATTTTCATCTATTACTAAAAACTAGAATGGTAGAATAGTCGTCAAATGACTTTTTTTTTCAATGTCGAGTTCACTTATTTTATTTTCAAAATATAGTAATATGGATTAAGTTCCTCCCTTAAATAGATTTACTTTCAGATTGCTAAATATCTTACATTTGCTTCTTGTTATTTTTTCATCTTCAAATATTCAGATATTTTTAACTTAACATTTTGATCATAACTATACAAAATTGTTATTTTCCTTAAGTTTAATTACCTTATCGTAATTGTTATTTTCTTTAAAGCTGCACACCTCCAAATGAGCCAAAATAGCTCAAGATAATCAATATTGAGAAAAATGTACTAAAATTTTAATAAAGGTAAAAACATTTAAGATTCAAGTTATATTTTACATGTTATGTGCGGTTTAAGACTGTTTTTGCAGTATTTTATTACCATATATCTATTGTGTTGACCACGTTTTTGAATTTGTTTGTATTGTTAGTGCCGATTGCAATATTTTAATTACTATTTTTGTTCACTTCACAATATTTTACTTTCAAAAAACATTTCTGAAATTTTCATGAAAATTAACATGAATCTGGAGGCGTGCTGCTTTAAGATTAATATATGTTTTAAAACTTATTAATAGACAATTTATTTCGAAACAAGGACAGCCAATCCTTTCGACTATAAACTATAAAATGTTGATGTTAATCTTGTTATACTTGTTTTTGAACTATACATGTATAAATCTTTTATAGTTTGAAATCACAGATTGCTTTTCCTTGAACTTTTCAGTGTAATGTTGTTTCATTTCCGCAAAATACTCTTTTCACCTGATTTCTAAAACAATACCTAAACAATTTTCTTCTTTTATTGTCCTCAAATTAGGATAGATCTTTTTAAAAAAAACAACATTTATTTAACAGTTATTTTGCAATAAACAAGCAAAGTATACCGATACACTCCAATATATTTTTATTAAGACTTTTAATGTCTTCAAATAGATCTAATTGTTTTTAAAGCATGATGTTGATATCGTTTAAATTTGCATAATGCATAATGACTGCCTGATATCCATGGTAATCTTCATAATTTTGAAGAATGTAATGGTTGTGTCAGGGGGTCGATATTCGGTTTTTTCGTAATTCGTTACGAGTATCGTTTTTATGTATAATTTTGTCCTCGAATTTATATTATAATCTTGTGCTTTTGTCTGTTATTTATATGTTATATTTCTCTTCAGTTCGATCATTCTTTTTTTCGGAGCTGTTTATGCACTTGGATAATTATTATTTCTACGGTTTGCGCCAGATTTTGTTTCTCTTTATTTATCAAATTACCAAGACGAGAATGATTTAGCTGTCAGTTATTTTGTTGCCTGTATGTGCTGTTTTGTTAACTTCTTGTTGTATTTTCCTTTGTCGTATGTCCTGTTAATTCCAAGTTCTATTTTCTGTGTCTTGTTCTTTTTTTCTTGTCGTTTTGTTCCCTTGCCGTATTTTGTTTACTGATGTTACAGTCTCTTGTTTGTTATCTGTTATTCTGAAGATACATTTGGTTGCTATTTTGTAGACTCTTCAGTGTTACTGGGCCCTTTTACTTTTCTTGCAATTTCATCGAATTCTTTTCAGTTATGTGTCTATATTTAGATTGTTTTCCTTTGTCGCTTATTCAGTTTTAGCATTACCTTTTAAACTTTTTTTCTGTTAACCTTTTGTTACTTTTTCCTTTGTTGTGTCTGTCCTGGGTATTTCTGTCCTGTGTACCGACCTTGAGCTAATATTATTCTGTTTTTCTGTGAAGTCCTGTCTTGTTCTATTGTATGTCTTCTTGTATGTTCCACTGTTCTCTGTTTTTCTTGTTGTCGTTCTGTGTTTCATGCAGTGTAACTGGGTTCCTGTTAGGTTTGTTACTGACCGTTATGTGTTTTTATTTCTCTAATTGTTGTTATTTATTCTGCTTTTTCTGTTTTAGCTTCATCTCTGATACTGTTTTATGTTTTCTGTTACGCGTTTTGTAGCGTGTTTTTGTGGACTGTTTGGAGTGATGTATGTTCCCTCGCTGTGTTACGGAGGTGGTATTGTACATTCCGCTTAGTCTTTTGCTGACGTAATTGTTTACATATGCTGTTAGTCTTTTAGTCATTTTTGGTCTTCTCGTGTCTGTATTTGTGAAGACTTGGTGTCTTGTATGTTCCGTTATGTCTTTTGCTGTCTGTATTTGTTGTTTGTATTCTGTTGATGCGTATGCCGTTATTTCATCTCCGCGTTATCTATTCCGTTTCGGTCTGCTCCTGTACGTGCCTGCAGTGCTCCGTTAACTATTGTTATTATCTGCCGGGTGACGTTGTATGTCTTTTGCTGTCTGTTCTGTATCTTTTCCTCTTTTTCCGTTGCGTCTTTTGAATTGAATTATGGTCAGTTGAGTCTATATCTGTATAATAAGCCGTATAGTCTCTGTTTGTATGTTCTATTCGTTCTACGTTGTGGTTTTGTCAGTCTTGTAGTCATTTCATTTTTTCAGTGGAGTAGCGGGGGATCGAACTCACGACCCCTTGATTGGTAAACAGACAGTGTTACCACTGCACCATAGCGCCCGCTCTGAATAATAACTGTTTTTGAAAGTCCTATATACATTATTACTTAAATGGCTAACAAAAATGTATTGTAATTAAATTTTAACACCTCTATTTAGCTCGCTAACCCACGCGAGTTTTTATATATAGTCAAATAGAATATTGCTCGATTTAAATAATATATAGATAGTTTAAGATAAATTTGCTGTTACTTTAAGATATCCTGGAATTTAGTGAATGGTACCCGGAATTCTTAGATATACCAGAAGGTGCGATTATCTTCTTGTAGAATTTTCCTAAAGACCTGCTATGGTATCGCAAGCACACCATTCTCCCGATTTCAGACATTTAAAGTAAATAAACGGCCTATTTCCTTCATGAAACGTTCTAAGTTCCATGAGAAACTTGTCATTGAATTCGATTTGATGATAAAAGAAAATAATATGAAATATAGATCAAAGCGCTGAAAGCACTGCTAAACTTAGAGGCTGTCAAAACACAAATTAAAAGTAAAAGAAAGCGACATGCCATTATATTTAATTAGTGTCTTGTACATCTGTGCAATAATGTAATATATAGAGAATAACATGCTACTGTCTTTTGATATCAATTTTATCAGGCGAGGCTGATATGGGCTAGAAAGGGCGAGGCTTGCCGAGCCCTTTCTGCCCATATCAGCCGAGCCTGATAAAATTGATATCAAAAGACAGTAGCATGTTTTTCTATTTATCATGTAACACATAATAACTGTCAAAATAACAAAATAGTCTACTTTTAAATAGCGAATTTCGTTAAAAAAGGGGAATTTTTGTTCAAAGAAATAATTCTTGAAAACAAATTCCTCCGCCCCTGACACTTAGAATTTGTAATTGGCGGCCATTTTTTCTTTCGACTCGGATAAAAGATACAACAGAATGTAGGCCTAATACGATAACATTCTTACCTTTAATTTAAACATCGATCCAAAAATCCGCTTAGAATCACATAAACTAAACTTTACTGCAATTTTTGTCTTGAATTGTCAAATTCAAAAGTTCACGATAATTTCAATCAAAGAAAAGTCAAATCGGCAATCAAACACAAGCTACACAAACATGCGTCTTATTTTTTAAACGAAACAATTTGTTCACTTATTAAATAATAATCCGGCGAAATAAAGTAAACATTTACAAGTTCTCAAAGAAAATCGTCAGCCTGTTTGTTATGATTACATGTATAGTATGACGTGAACATCGATGATGTCATTTGCAATATAAATTATGACGTCACTTCATTTAGTTGATGCTAAAACTATTCGCTATCTAATTTATTCGTAATTGAAATCGAAATAATAAATAAATAAATTTCGTATAGATTCAAGACTTGTAAGGGTATGAGATTACATTGTAGAATTCACATGCTGATGAAAATGCTCGAATATAAGCAATTGAAAAAAGTCCGTTAAAATGGGCGGGGCTAATTTTTGATATCAGGTTACTGACGTGATATCAAAAATAATTATCAGGCAAGTGTTATCGGGCAGTTACCATAGCAGTTGCATGATAAAATGTCAAATTATTTGTCGTTTATGTCTTTATGACATACTGTAAGCAAAGTGAAAACTGCTTGTATATTTCGTTAATATAATATGTTATGTGTGATGATTAAAATCCAAGACATGTACATACAATACGTGTATACGTTGGATAATGACTAGTGTGTTCTATTAATTATAATTTATTCAATGCATTTAATGACAAATCAAATTTAAGATGTCATATTTACGAGCCGGGACGATTTATCTAATTGAAGAACGATAACTCTAGTCTTGTAATGAATAACAACGAATCTGAAAATAATGCTCTTCTAAAAGGAGATGAAAGTGTGTGTGTGCGTGTGTGTGTGTGTGTGGGGGGGGGGGTTACCCAGAATTCGGTCCGGAACATTACATGTATAGGGACACGGATGAAACTTTATTTGAGTTGATACTTGTCCTACTTAAAGGAAAAAAACCGATAGATTCTTTAGATTATGCCTATATAATGACCGGTATATTGAGTTAAACAAAAACGATTGAAATATGTCTAAAGCTATAGATTAACAAACTTCAAGAGTGGAAATGATTATGTTATCAAGGATCTATACCTAAACAGAGTTTTTGTTATTTTAAGTTCATGTAAATGTGTTTAATTGTTATCATTTTTCAGACAATATACTAAGTAATTAGATATACTAAAAAAAACGTTTGTCGTCTAGAACCAATTTTCCGAGGACTTTGTTTCTATTGTTGTTGTTTTTCTATTTCAGAAGGCCTTATTGGAAATAAGATATATATGATAGCTGTTGTATTTTCTTAATGTGTTACCTTCTATAAATAAAAGTTTCTGTATCCATATCTTGCACTATTCTCCAAAATCTTAAATGACTAATAAATATTATTTTGAAGGACTCGCCAATATGGACAACCGGTAGCAAGTATAAATTCAAATGCACACACAGACACACATTGTAGTATACTGTACAAGACTAAAATTGTAATTATTTCCCCCTTTTCACTCTTATATACATGTATAACATAACCATATGTGACAATACTAGACATGAGCTAGATGTAATCGATAGTTTATCAATGAAACCTAGGACAGGTTGTCAATTCACGAATTAAGTATGTATCTAAAAGGATTCGGCTTTTCCTTATGGCATGTTATAACTATTTTACTCCTTAGCAAAAGTTTGACGGAGAGGGTCGAGAAATGCATGTGTCTCTCAGTCTTATGGTGGTTGTTTTTGCCATGTCGTATATTTGCTTTTTCGCCACGAAAATGTGAAAACATGAAGATACGACAAAGTCAAAATTGGTCATATCTTTATATGACAAAGTCAAATTTTGCCATACCTTTGTGTTTTCACTAGTACATTTCTGCATTTTGAGACGGAAAAAGTGAAGGAATAATAAAATAAGCAAACTGCGATCATACGACATGGCGTTTATTGGCCTCTATACAATCTACTTAAAGAAGGTTAGATCTGTACTTACTTCTTCGGTACTCATGTTTCCATAAATGAACCGTTGTAATTCAGAAAGCTTTCTTAAAATATGTTTCTATAGATTTTCAGAACTTGGTTCATAATGGAGGAATTAAAATTTTGATAGGTTAACAACTTCATACTTTATCACCTAATTTTGCGGAAATGAAAAATAAAATGAATGGACTGCAATGGCCATAACATATTTTTGTACCATGTAAAATGTTTACAAGTTAGAAATTAAGAATATAAAGAAAACAAATCCAAGATATTGTAAGTATCACTCAACTGTATTAAGACGTAAAAAGTCTTTCATGGATAGCTCGTGTTACTATGGAAGCACAATTACATACAAATGATTATAGTATTTTCTGGTGAAACAGATATCCGTCTTCTCAGATATTGAAAAATGAATAAATTTCAAAATACTTGAAACTGATTTCTATGTTGAAATGATATACATATATTTTGAAATGCTTAATCTTTATTGCGTGTGAGTTTCACTCATCTTCTACAATGTAAATATTGTACGGCTTACATCTATAAATGTACAGACTATTTCGCAAAAGCATCTGAAGAGCTTAACTCTGTTAAATATCTCATATATTTAATAGCAAAGGTGAACGGTATTACTTTTTATTTTTTTCCACAGGTGTTTGTTTAGTAAATAATTGTCTTCCTGCAAGGAAAATTATTTGTATGTTAATGAGTTACACTAAGAGATATAAGTATTACATAGGAGTATTTTGCAATCGGTTCAGTTAATTAAACCGAATTCAAATAATGTGTGTATGCTTTTCACAAGCATATTTGTGCAGAGTATAGAAGATAATGCGTGTTTTGCATATGTGCATACAGTTTATGCAACATCGTTTATTTTCACCAGTTTAAGCTTCCTCGGTCTAAATAGGTTTCTTAAATGAAAACCGGACTGACAATATTGAAGAGATTAAAAAGTGGTATTCAAAAGTTATTCTTTTTTATGGAGTAATTTTTCATCTGTGACTTTTAAGACAATAAACCCTACTTAATGTTATATATATGTATGAAATTTACACTTATATATTTAGAACTTTATAATCATTTCTTATTCTACAAATTGTTAAAATGTTTTTTTAGTACCAATTGCCAAAAATATATATATATTTTTTGTAACTTTAATAACATTTAACAAATCAATACCATTCTGTATGATGCAAAATGCCACTTGAATGATAGTAACATAACTGATATTTCCATTGCTGAATCCTCAAACAAATTTGAAGCAATTAACAACTTACTGAACACTAATGATACTAATATATATTTGGGTTGAATTTTCAAAAGATCAGATAGAACCTATTTACTGTAAAAGCCATCTTGTTGTCTCTGATGGAGTGAAAAAGCAAATTTTTAAACACCTGTAGGAATTTGGTATATATTTTTATTTAAGACAAACTCGCACATAATGAATATATTAAAGCAATAAGGAGCGAGAGCTGCAATAGCTCATGGTGGTCCTCTCTGCTTACAAAAGCTATACAGTAAAACATGTGTTTAAGACCACCTCCGAATAAAGATCACCATGTGAATAAAGACCACACTATGACAAACCTTTACTGATTTAGTAGAACAGAGTGACCTCTTAATAAAGACCACTTTTGTAAATAGACCATTCTTTGTCCCTCCTATAAATGGACTTTAATCACAGGTTTGAGTGTACATACATTATTATAACATACGGCTTATTTGTAATTATTTGATAATTTATAATTACTTCAAATGCAGATGGACGATAAAATGTATAAAACGTCAGATGAATAACAAAGAATAACCGGACTTGAGCATTTTTTTTCATAAAATTGGGTTGAAGCTGACACTGAACAAGATTAAATGAAGTAACAAGATTAAATGAAGGTACCAATTCATTTAAAATCTGCACTTATATCATTCTTAAAACAGAACACAACTTATTTAGTTTTCGATGAGAAATCTTCATCCAAATTCTTATGACATCAGGTATTGTAAACAGTGTCCTTCAGAGCGTCTGAGGAGTCCAGATTTACAATAGTTTTCAGACATTCCGGATCACTTGTGTCAATAAATCCTTTACCATCGAGGTCGGTGAAGTTTTCACAATCTAAGACGGCGTCATTATATACCTGGAATTAGTAAACAATAATGATTATTGTTTAGATACAAGTAAGAATGCATTCGAATAAGCTCATTGATAAGCCACGCCTTTTAGATTCTGAGGAATCTGCCAGCTAAGCTTAATTGGAAGGGGGTCGGATCGCTGGTTCGATCCACGGGCGGGGCGAAATTCCTTCGTGACAAATGATAACGGACATTGAAGCTTATGGCCATTTTTCACAGTTGATTCAGAAATCATGTTGAATAAGTAGCCGGTTATTTGCGAAGAAATTGGTAACAACTGGTTAGTTATCCAGAATAGAAGGTTAGGTGGTTCGACCGCCGAGAAATGTTCTAAATTGTGTAAAAATCAATGTAAAAAACGAGAAAGGAATAAATTCTGAAAAAAGACATTGTTTCAGGTTTTTGTTGTTGTTGAGAAAACAAACATATCAGCATGTTGTGTCTGTCTTCCCCATTGTCAATTATGACGTCATTCTACCTCTAGGTGACAACGCAGTCTGATTAAAATCAGCTCATAATAAATGCTACACATTACATGCAAGAAATAACTTAAGACTAATAACGTTTTTTCCCCATAAATTGCAGTTCCTTATAGTCTCTGTATAGTTTGGTTTATTTACATAATTATTTGAAGTGTTTGTTGGCAATATATGATGTAATATATTACTACAAAATAAGTCAGTTGTGATCTGCACAGATCAGCGTCTTTGAAAGATCCTGCACTGATAGATATATACTTACAACATCCAATGGTGAGTAACCCGGATGTATCCCTTCTTTGACAGGACTGTTGCTCTTCCGGTTATAAACAGGAAGGAATGCCATTCTTCTTTCGTCACTGGTATTGACGTCACTTTTATATAGAGTATTACAATGTAAGAAAATAACATCACCTGTAATAACATGTAAACAAAGCAATTATAAAATTTACAAATAGTAGTATTATATGACATATGAAAATTTGGAAAAAGGGTGGTCCCTCGGAAGCATAAGAACAAGAAAATTACTTTAAAATTGCAGACTCGGTTTGATTGAGTCTTTACTTAAGGGATAATGAAAAAGTGAGTAATTCTTCACGTCCCCTGACACCGGCTTGAGCGGTACTCCATTTTCAACACTTAAAAGTGCTGGAAACCATTTTGTCCAAAATAATAAAGCTTTTCCTAAAACTTATGTTCTGACAAAGAAGCGTAATAAAATTCAATTTGATTTAATTGTGTACAAGATGAAAACTGAAGATATCAATCAATAAGAGACGGGGTGGTCTTCTAGTGAATGCGCTTGTCTAGGGAGACTGTTTTGAAGTCCTTCTCGAATCTAGTCCCAACATTTCGATGGAAGACCGACTGATTTTATAAACTGATATAACACAATTGTCCGTCTTTAGCGACCGTCATATATACGGAATAAAAAGCCCTGGCGTACAAATTGTTGGGCCAACTGGAATCTAGACTGTGATGCATTATCCTTCAAAATAGCTGTTTAGGTAAACAGTTCAGGGTAATTTTAACTGTCTTCATACTCGAACTTTTACTTAACTTTTTTATTAAATTTTCTTACCGGGTTCTTGTTCTATGTATTTAAGCGGGCAAAAATTGTGTAATTCTTGCACTAGATTTATATCAGCCCCAATTTCACCTCCGGTAAGTGTATGTTCAATTTTTCCAGCAGTTTGTGAACCTTCTAAAACCTAAAATAGTATGTACACTAGTTCAAACAATACAATCTTTACCAATAAGCTTTATGAAATTAACAATTATTTTCACCTGATGATACTGTAGAATGAAAGTCCGTCGGTTACCAAAATTGAATAAAAGCATAATAATTTTGAAAACCTACATACACCTTTTTTGTTACATGTAGTTGGAATATGTAGGTAGCATTTTTTCTTTTTTGAAAATCGACATAGAGACTTTTTTGTTTCTTAGAATATCTACAGCTGTGTCAATGAATTGAAGATGTAACTTATAAGAAGAGTGATTTAGATATGATTGTGTTTCTGTTTCTATAAAGAAGTGAATTAGAAATGCCCTGTTGTTAACTTGTTCTTAAACATATAACTTAATTCATCTTTTTGTTAACGCCGTTTCTATGCTGGACAATACCGTTCATTATTATTACATGTATTATTTATTATTATTACCATTATTATTATTATTATTATTATTACCATTATGATTATTATTATTATTATCATTATTACCATTATTATTATTTTTACATACTATTAGTATATCTTCTAGAATATGTTCAGTCACTTGATAATAAGCAATTTCATGTATAATTAATCTATATTATATATTACGTATCTAAAATAAATCACAAAATTTCAAACACTACCTGCAGACATCCATTTTCTTTATTGACTGGATCAATTGCAATGAAGGCTGTAATCAATTCAGGAAAAGGGACAAAGTTGTACCAGCTTCTGAAAACCACATTGCCAAAATTATTATCTTATTATGCAAATCACGGAATGAGATTTATTAAAAGTACTGCATCTTTCATTCACAAAGTAGCATATACTTATCATTTTTATAACATACCGACTCGGTGAAAACAATATGGCACGACCATACATTTGACGTGACTTCATAAATGAATTTATTTAATTTGTTCAATAAATTCAATATTGAAGCTGCGCTCATTCAATATCCTAATATGTATTGTATATATGCATTGTGAAACTAGTTAATAGAAAGTGAAATTCGATTACTTGTTATGTTTTACGTACCGTTGTTTTATAAGATTAGCCGAAGCGTTGATTATAACATTCTACATTCTTCTTAAATGAAATTAATAGCATTGATTTGTACGTATAAGAAATGTTACACAAAATTCTACGTATATGGTATGCATATCTATCTTCATTAACGCCCATTTTTCTAACACCTGCATGCTGAATCCTAACATTACATACATACTGATTCTGAACTTCTGAACTTCTGACATTAGCTTTCCAAAAAGCGTTTAATTATTTACACCCTCAAAAATTGGATGAAACTTAAATTTATTTGTTTGTACATTCAATTACAATCCTTAAAATATCTATTTTTAATATGAGAGAGAAATATTCAAACAAAATTTAAATGTACTTTGATCAACTGTCATAGCTAAGAATTGTCTTTCACTTGATTGTACATTTCAGTGCCCATATTTCTATATGCAAACGTTTCTTCAAATAAGCATATTTTCGTACCCATAATCTTGGTGCCAACATCTCTGTCCGCCTGTTTTTGGAGGTTTAATAACAATCTTTGAATGATAGTGGTACACTTCGCCGCCCAGAAGCTAGAATATACAAAGTCATTCTTGGACCATCTTAATTTTCATTTAGTTTGTAGCCATAGGCTATCTATTAAATTCGTTGGCTTAAAACCACTTGCTCCTCACACCTTTTGGATCGAACACCGCTATGTACATTGTGTAACAAAGCTATCCAGCAAGCTTACGGTCAGACGACATACAGTGTCCGAAGTAATGCATCGGAAAGCCACCTTTGGTCTTCTTCAAAAAGTAAGTCTGGAACATCGCCACGTGTCATTCTTATAGTGACGGTGTTACGTGGACTCCAACAAAACAAAGTAAAAGAGCATTTTTTAAAAAAAATTAAAACTAAACGGAAAACACATATATGAAAGAACAACATTTCATATGATTATCACTCCCTTTAAGTCCTTAACAGTCCTTCTTGACAAGATTACAATAAACAAATAATTATAACATCAAAATGTTTCAAAAACAAAAATGATACCCAAAACAAGATTCATTATATTTTATTGCAGTGGCGTTGAAGTTGAAAATAATTTTTAAAAGTTATTCTAGTTAAAGTTATTCGAAAGGAAAATATCCTTGAAAAATATTAATTACTCTTTTTTACTGTTTTTAATTTAAAGGCTTTAAAAAAATACTGTCTATTTATTGCATATATTTTGCACCTGTGAACAGGTTTCCACCATTTTCTGCGTTTTTGCCGCCATACCAAAAACGTCATTTCCTGGATAGTTCCACGTGGTCTGAATGGTTGATTTGTCATCACAATCTTTCACCTTTATTGTAAACAAGAAAATCTTTAAAAAAGATACTCGGCCGAAGCAAAATTGATTAACATTCAAAATTATGTTATTTCTAAGTTTTCAGTACAAAAAAAGAAATGTTAGCAATACTTGCATAACAATGACATACTGATTATTTCTTGTAGCTATGAAAATACCCATTTTGTAAACATTGAAATTAAATTATTGGCGACGCCGGTTAAATCAAAACATTTGAACAGCTTTCTATATTATCTCCAAGCAATCAATGTTATCTGTTAAAAGTTCGATTCAACATTCAATTTGTATGAGGCAGGTTGTACTTACAAAGAATTCATATTGGTGATAAGCCTTTCCTTCTTCATAGTTTCTGATCATCTGTTGTATCTCTTCTGATCGAAATAATTTTCTGGAAAAAAGATAAGCTTTAGTAGGATGTCGGCAAGTGATACATGTATTAGTGTTGTAACCAGTCTAGACACGATCAGACGGACATGCCGGTAGGTGCCGTCTAATGGTAGCTTACCCTAACCCTCTACACTGTTTGTTATTCAGTCTATATTAACTTCGAATTTTCCACTGAAAATGACCGGTTTTGTCCAGATTGACAGATAAACAAGCCTATATGAGATGTTTTTCGTAGAAAAAAAAACAAAGAATTTTCTTGTACATGTAACTTGTAAAAATATCATGAAATACTCGTGTCCCTTAACAAAATTCAAAACATGTGAATAAAATGCTGCTACACCTTGAACAATAGGTTTTATTACACGATGCCGAAAACTTTTTCCACATACTTTTGTACATACATATATGCATTTAATTTTTTGTCATTATAACTGCCCGTAAACAATAATCATTTCGAATTTTCGAATTGTCTCTATTAATGATGATTCCATGGTTTCTGAATACTTAAGCTACAGTCTCACTTACATCCCGGCAGAGCCCCGGCAGAGCCCCGGTAGACGTCCGGGGTGATCCGGGAACGACCGGGGTACGACCGGGAACAACCGGGGTACATCCGTAACTCTGCCGGCAACGTCCTGGATGATCATTCGACCCCGGAGAGCCCCGGAGGATAAAGGTAGAGCTACGGTTGATCCCGGTAGAGCCCCGGCAAAGCCCGGATCATTTCAAAAGAATAACGACAATTTGCGATGATTGCACTTGTTTGTATTAAAAGCCTTCCCATTTCCCTTCTATCCAGTATGGCATAAGGATTTTTCAGAAAATCATCATAAATTACTATTCTGAAACAATAGATATCATATTAAATAAAAATTATGTATCAATGTTATCATTTTCGGGCGTTTTCAATCCACCGGTGTTCTACCGGGGCTCTGCCTGGATCGTCTTGGGCTCTGCCGGGGCTCTGCCTGGATCGACCGGGACTCTGCCTGGGTCAACCGGGGCTCTTCCGGCGTCATCCGGGAACGGCCGGGGAAGCACCGGCATGAACCGTAGCTTCACCTGGGCTCTGCCTGGATGATCCGGAGCGCATCCTGGGTGGTTAGTAGGGAACTACCGTAGTGCTGCCGGGGTAAGTGTGACCGCAACAATAATTTCATCCCGGATCGTCCCTGATGGTCCTGGGCTCTGCCGTGAGTAAGTGAGACCGAGGCTTAAGGCATTAATTAGCTGCTAGTGACCCTTTCACTAAAAGAATGTTAGTACTATTCCTAACTGAATCACGTTCACCATGGAAAGGATTTATCTATAATACGTGTTTCAATGCGTATATATTGTGATGTAAAATAATACATGCTTGTAAATTTGCTGAATAAAATATGTTTAAACTAATAATGTTCACTATAACTTAAACTTAAAACGTTCACTATAACTTAAACCACAAGTAAAAGCGTTTACTATAACTTAACTAATAGCGTTCACTATAACTTAAACTAATAACGTTTACTATATCTTAAACTAATAGCGTTTACTATAACTTAAACCAATAACGTTCAGTATAAATTAAACTATTAGCGTTCACTACAACTTAAGCTAATAGCGTTCACTATAACTTAAACTTATAGCGTTCACTATAAATAAAACTAAAAATGTTAACTTTAACTTAAACTTATAATGTTCAGCATAACTTAAACTAATAATGTTCACGTTAACTTAAACTAATATCGTTCACTATAACTTAAACTAATAGCGTTCACTATAACTTAAACTAATAGCGTGCAACTTATAACGTTCACTTTAACTTAAGCTTTTAACTTTTATCATAACTTAAACTAATATCGTTCACTATAACTTAAACTAATAACGTTCAACTAATAACATTCACTATAACTTAAACTAATAGCGTTCACTATAACTTATTAATCACGTTCATTATAATTTAATAACAACTTATAACGGTCAACTAATAACGTTGACTATAATTAACTTAAACTAATAGCGTTCACTATATATTAAACTAATAGCGTTCACAATAACTGTAAAAGTAAATGAAAAATCAGTTTTTAAATTTATCCGTCTTAAATAACCTTCAGACGTTCAGATAGTATGAAGCATATAAATTGCGGCGACGTTTTTTTTTAAACTTTAGATAATCACATAATGTTTGTAACCTACTTAAAATGTTAAAAGTAAGTGTGTGTTATTATCTTCCTGGTTAAGATAAATCACTAGGTTTGTAATGCACATTAATTCATTTCATTTATTGACAAATCTGCATTTTCAAATGACATTATCTGTTACGTGAAATAACATCATCGGGCTTAACAAACAGTTTTGAGTTACCTTACAATGATATATCCTTGCTTTAAGAATGCATTTTTCATTTCCGTTGTCACATCATAATCCTCCTCATCATAAACAACCTCCATTTTAAACGCTTGAAACTTCAAAGATTTGAGTGTTTACCTGCTCTAACACACACAATGTTTACATACGATAACATATAACAATGACATTGTATAATTTTAAAAGTTTATCACATACGGGTCTTGTCATGATACGAAATTCACACAAATATGAGATAAAATTAACATGGGCATAATGTTATCATTAACTTAATGGAAAGTCGATTTTCACCAAGACATACAGCTGCGGAGGTGCAGCTACATTCAGTTATGTATGTTTCTACTCCGTTTATGTAGCGTCACTGAATGATACGTCCGCCCAAAAAAAAGAAAAACCGAAAAACTGAAAAAAAAAAAAAAGGCAAAACCTTTTCAAATTAGTTGCAACCACCCCTGTCCCTTTTTCACCGTACAAAAAAAATCCCCAAACAACTATACCAAAAAAAAAAAAAAAACCACCAAAAACCAAATTTTTTATTTACCCACCTCATAAACTTTACAAACTTTAATATCCGTCAGTTTTCGTGCCTTCAAGGTTCAAAATGGAAATATTTAACGTCATGGAGTATTTTCTCCATAATTACTTATTTGAAACATGTTGTTTCGTTTGGCGCGTTTATGTGATGATGGCAAGACGAACTATATATATTTAGGGGCAGTAAAACACTGATATATTGAAATAGATTGGGTATCAACAATGATTTCCGAATAATAACTCAATCAGAATTCATATTCATAATGTTCAAATTCTTTAAAATATTACGAAGCATTTGCCTGCCCTTGCCCCCCATCGTCGGTTACCCACTGTACTGTAAATAATCAAATAATAGATAATGTAGTATGTACGGAATATATATTATTAGATAATGTAGTACGTACGGAATATATACCGCCGGAAACCGACCATGGCGCGCCCCTACTGCACCGCCTAACCTTTAAAAATTGTCAGAAGACAAAAGTAAATACATTTTTCTCGAGTTTTCCCATTTTTCTCATTTCTCCTCACGAAGTAAGAAATTATCTGAAGTCTTATAAATATCAGATTAAGATTAGAGACTGGTGCTTGATAAGAAAATTGGATTTTTAAGAGATCGTGAAATGTTAATGGTAGAAAATTGGAACATATGTTCCAGTTAATATGTCTGAACAAACGATTATCCTTCGAGTTTGGATTTATTCCAAAGAATAATCCGAAAAACATTGTAGCAATCTTAGATAATGTAATTTATCTTTTTATAAGGAGTACAGCTTGACATTGGGTAATTTAACAATCTCGACTTGTATTAGCCCTCATTTATTTTTTCAAGACAGCAATTCATTTTGACAGCTGCGTGTCGGTAAGCCATACTGTGTGAGTTGTCCGCTTCTATCTTAACTTTTACTGGTAGCCACAAAACATGCTGGATATGTCAATGTGACATACTAAAACAAGGGGGATAAATAAATAAAAATAAATTTTTTAAACAAATACGTTGTTAGTTATTTATATTTAGTTTTTTTCTTCAAATAACTGACATTTAAGTGGATAGGTCTATGTACAAGGGGCACATTTTACATTAGTATTTCAAATATTGATAAAAAAAAAAAACACCCCCCCCCCCCCCCAAAAAAAAAAAAAAACAACAATAGAAATGTATCATTTGGATATTCTCATAAGATGCTGCTTGAAAAAGAAGATAATAAAGTAAGTAAGCTATTAAGAATGGAATGGCCCTTTACCTGACGAATAATACTTATTTGTTCTAGACACACTTTATTATCTGCTATATGAATATCTGTAATATCGGATCATGTAAATTACACTTGCCAACAACTTCCTTATATAATTCTTATACATATTTTAATATATTTACGACCGGTTTATATATCAAGGCAAATTAGCAATATCATGGTTTTCACCATTTATTAAAATTAAAATTTCTTGTTATATTATATGTTATATATATGTATGAATTCATTAATTAAAAGTGCCGAAGCAAGAAATTTTAATTTTAAAATTTTAAACTATTGAAATATTTTTACATTTTTAGTTCTTTTTTGCTTATAGCATACTTTAATGAAATACTTCCTAGTATGAATGAGATATATGATTGCGTAGGACACATTTCTATATGTATATGAATGAGATGTGATTGTGTAGGACACATTTCTATGAGTATATGTAGTGTCTGCCACCATATTTAGGAAATTTTTTTTAAAGCAGCATGCCTCCAGATTCATGCTTACTATCTTGCATTAAAAAAAATGTTTTAACAAGTAAATTCATTGTCGATTGAGCAAAAAAGTAATTTACACATTGAAAACGGTACTTAAATTAGATCTATGCGAAAATTACCAAAAAAAAAAAAAAAAAAAAAAAAAAAAAAATAGGTAAGAATTTGCAAAGCTAGCACTTACTGTAGAAATATGGTGATATATACATATGTACTGCAAAAACCAGTCATTATTTGCATACGACATATATATATTTTCTTGAATTGTGGATATCTTTACATTCTTAAAATATTAGTACATTTTATTATCAAGTTTTATATTCTTGAAATATTTTCGCTCATCCTGAGGCATACACCTTTAAAGTAAGACTTTTGAAATTTCCCTTTTTCAAATCAATTTTCTAATATAATTAACATATGAATATCTCAAAGTTTAGCCTATTTTAGTAATACAGATCAAATTGACAAGAAAGAACTCAAACTTCAGGTCTATCACGATTTGAGATATCATATTTGTCAAATATAGGAATGTCTCATTCATATTTGTCAAATATTTTCCAAATTAAAGGAATATCAATCCATATTTGTCAAACATTTTTTTAAATTGAAAACCAGAGTGATATTTGGGCTGGTCTTTCATGGAAATAAAATGATTATTATCTGTGCTTAGGAAGTTTTAGATGACAAGGGGTACTAATAACACATGATCATTCGGTTGTCGTTCTTATAGAAATTAAGGACAACATTATGCCTCAGAAATGAATAATTTTATCCTTCTTTAGAAAGGGCAAACATGAATTTTATGACATTTGAATAATTGTTTAAGAGAATGTTGGATGCTTACAACATGTAGAAAGTAGTGATGAATGTGTATTTGATTGCCATGAAAGTAGTAGAATGTAAATTAAGTCGTATTTTGACTTCCATACAAAATATTTCATCACTATAACTGTACTAATTGCCAAAGGGTAAGCTACACAAAGGATGAATTGAGTTAATGGACAATAACTAACTTTTTTAGAAATGTAACAGGACATCAGAATTTTAAAGCTTTTGAGAAAAAAAGTACATTTCTGGGGTATTATTAACATTTAAACAACATTTTGGGTAAATTCCTTGCTTGTATAACTAATATATTCAACCGCAACTTTTGACAGCAACTGATGATCTTGTAAGCAAATTAAAGTGTGTACTTATAGCGTTACACTTTTCGATTACTTGAAATTAGTTGATCACTAGTTAAACGTCACAAAAAATAAATATCCGGAAAAAAGTTATAGCTAGGAATTATTAAAATCAGCAAAATTATATGAAAATTGCAGACTCGGTTTGATTGGGTCTGTACATGAGGGATAATGAAATACTGCAGCATCCCTCACGTCCCTTAGCACCGGCACCAAGAAATTTGATTTACAATTTTTAAATAAAATAAAATCATTATTAAAAAATGATAAACAAGATTAACAAGGAAAGGCGGCGTTCAATGAACGCAACCCCACACGACCCAGCAACATGAACCAGCGGCAAGGAGCCCATAAGTTTTGCGAAAAACTGTGCCGTTTGGTTTAATATTACACGTGAGTGCGTGAACTATGTTTTTTGTCTGACACAGTTTGTTTTCAAGACAATTTGCTGTTCATATGATAAAATCTATAATCATAACTTTTTGGGAATAATATTTTCTTAGTATATATCTGATAGACTACTTTAAAATGTACGATAAACTTTATTTCGTAAATTATAAATAATTTAATACCACTTTTATTTAATTTGAACTGAATATAAACCCCTGTTGAGCCATTAACATAGTTCAATATGAATCCTATTGCTCCTCGTGGCTTCATTTAACAAATAAAGACCTATTTGTACTGAATTCATATTTTTTATCTTGTTTCAAAGATTAAGCTCGGCATCAAAACTAAACAATACACGTGTGTTTTAAACGAGAGTTATCAAATGTATGATTTAGTAGGTTTTGTAACTGAAATATTTCATTCATATTACATAATGTTATCATCGTCTGTACTATTAAACTGATATATGTATACATGTATATATTGAATTCATTGACGTAGAATATAGGTCAGTGAGTGTATCAAACTTCCTTGATATGAAGGTCAGCGTGTGTATTAAATTCTTGAAATGAAGGTCATTGGTTGAAGGTCAGCTGCTGAAATAAATATTTGAAATTAAGTTAGTGGATGTATAAAATGTCTTGACATAAGGGTTAGTGGGTGCATTAAATATCTTGAAATGAAGGTCAGTGGGTGTATTGAATATATTGAAATGAAGGTCATTGGGTGTATTAAATGTCTTGAAATGAAGGTCAGTGGGTGTATTGAATTCCTTGACATGGAGGTCAGTGCGTGTGTTGAATATCTTGACATGAACCTCAGTGGGTGTATCCATGTGTCTGAAGCTCGTTTTCCAATATTTTCGTTTGGTTCGATAATATTTTATTTGGAGTATAAAATCAGTCTCATCAAATCATAATCACGTGCAAATTTTCCCGTTTCTACATTAACTGTATCATTATTGAATACATTGTTATGGCAATGTTAATACTAATTGGCACACGGATATATGGTTGTCTTTTGACCATTATGGTTTTGGCATTCCAGAAGCCTAGAATCTGGCCTTCTAATATATTATAATTTCTCGTCTGCTTGGCAACCAGTTTCTTGGAATTCTCCCTCCGAAAATACCAGTAGCGTAAGTTCGGAGCTTAATAGTCGATACTCGGCCTCATGACAGCTTCGTCCGTATGTTTGGCAACTTAGCAGTTCAAAACCTGGGTTTAAGTCTCCTATTATATTGGTTCTTGTATTTTATTAGAAATATCATCTTTAATTCTATAAATAATGTCGTTTTTTTTAATCTTATTACTTATTATGATATTTTTAGCAAATGTACGTAATACTTAGAGATAATAACATATAAAAATGTTCATGTGAAGATCTTATTATAGATACAATGAATGAAATAATGCTTTCATTAATATGTTTCTTAAAAGCATGCAAGTCTTATATAGCTAAAGGTAACCTACTCCTGACGTGTTTATGATTTATAACTTATTGGTATTACAAGTCACACAAATATGTTATTCATTAACAATATTGATAGATGTAACAGTACATTTCCGTCAATAGAACTGGGGAAAGGTAGTCGAAAGGTCAGCTTAATGGAGTACATAGAAAGGTTCAAAAAGAAGAGAATAGAAATTGACTGGATAAGGAAACTTCAGTGTGTTTAAAAAGATCAAGGTTACATTGGATACAAAAATGATTAAGATTTTGGCCAAGTTACAAACTCTGAAAAAGGAAACAATAAAGGCATGGTCAACATAAAGGTTATACGATATGGAGCATTGGAATTGTTCAAAGATGTACTTTGAGTAGACTATCTTACTAAGATTGTTTATGCATTATTTGCTATAAGCTATGTTAAATTTCATTAAATTGCATTCATCATATAGCTTGATCAAATAGTTCTTAACAGATATTTTGCATATGGTTTAAAAGTTTTAATAAAAAAATAATTGTAATGAAGTGAATGAATTTATTTAACCATGAATTAATGTGCAAGGTGTTCCATGAAATTGTTTCTGTGTTACATTAGTAATATTTCATGATATACACCAGTATTAAATTAATTACATTTTTAGCTCGACTTTTCTATGAAAAGGGGAGCTATCCTACTCGCCCCGGCGTCGGCGTCGGCGTCGGCGTCGGCGTTGGCGTCACACCTTGGTTAAGTTTTTCGTACCACCCCACTTTATTTCAGAAGTATTACAAGTATGGCTTTGAAACTTACCATACTTGTTCACCATCATAACCTCCATCTACAGACAAGAGTACATAACTCTGTCAAGGTTTTTGACAGAATTATGGCCCTTTTTTGACTTAGAAAGTGTATTGAGCTTGGTTAAGTTTTTTGTACCACCTCACTTTATTTCAAAACCATTGGAGGTATTGCTTTGAAACTGACCATACTTGTTTACCATCACGACCTTCATCAACAGACAAGAGGACATAACTCTGTCAAGGTTTTTGACAGAATTATGCCCCTTTTTGACTTAGAAAATACATTGAATATGGGTAAAATCCACTTATTGCCTTAACCCTTTGAGATATTGCTTTGAAACTTTTAATGCTATTTCACATCATTACCCCCATCTGTACGCAAGAGAAGGTAACTCTGTCAAGGATTTGTTTTAAAAATTAAGGCCTTTTATCGACTTAGAATCTTGGTTAAGTTTTTAGTACCAGTCCACTTTTTGACTGAACTGTTTGAGATATTAATTTGAAAGTTGGAATACTTGTTTACAATCATGATTCCCAAACATGTCCAGGAGAAGGTAATTCTGTCAAAGATTTTATTTGAATTATGGCCCTTAACTGTCAATGTTTTGTATTATAGGCAAGCACTAAAAAACTTAAAAAATCTAAAAAAATTCATTCCTATCCACTTGTTCACTTTACCATAAATTATGTCATATAAACATTGCTGTAATATTCAAGGGTATCAAACAACTAGTTCACTTTAAAAATACAGAGATTCTTGTATTGCCTTTTACTGCAAAAACTTTTTTTATTGGCAAGCAATAAAAAAGTCGAGCGCGCTGTCTTACGGACAGCTCTTGTTTTAACCCATATAACATCAAACCGACAAAATTGAGAAAAATTGCAAATTTTCTTCCTTGTTACATAATCCATTTAATATATAAATGGTGATATTATCAAGCATTGCTTCAAGTATTTATAAACAAGACACTTAAAAGCATAAACTTATAATCCTAGGCTTAGATCACGATGTAACATAGACACGTATGAAGATAGTTGGTGCCGATGGAAATTTGCTATATGCTAAAATGATAAAATTCAATAATATGTTTTTCAGAATTTTTTTTATATTATACAATGTACCAGTAATTATTACTTAATTATAATTGCTGCGTACAGTAGAATCCAGCAATCCAAGTACTTTGAACGGACAAGGCCTCTATGCAAGTACTAAAGTTCATTCATCGATATCGTCGTTAGATGGGTTTTATTAAAGCAACAAAAACAATTTAAAAATTAATTGTGTTAACTCATAATTTTACTTTTTATTAAAACCAAGATCAACCAATTTTAATATTCCCTCCTTTTATTATGATTTTTTGAACAACGTATTTCCTCGGAACCAGTCGTCACACATGTACATTTATAAAAATTTGGAAAAATAGTATTCTTTAATATATAATATGAAAGTTATTAGAAATTAAATTAGTATCTAAATCTCAAGTGGTCCCTTATATTTGTGTTAGGATTTGTTTTTTTGTTGATAATACATCAAACAGTTTATTTGTATCGCAAAGCATATGTGGTCGTGTATATAGTAAGTTTTTTCTTGTAAACTTTTATATGTAATTCCATTTAGTTTTATTATTTAAAGTGTCACTATGCCCATCTAAAGATATATAGTGAGTTAACAATTAAATGTCAAAATAAGCCTAGATTTTGTCATAGTTCCTTTAAATTTGATAAATTACTCCCCAGGAAGGATAAATAACTTAATATGTTGCCCGATTAAATTTCTGTAAATATCCATCTGAATTTACCCGTAACGTTTAATTTATAAAAAGAGAGGGGGCAGTCTTTTTAAATTTTAGGTAGATTTATATTTTATCATAATCCTTTCCCAGTATCAACTGTTGGCTTTTAAGACATGGCTCTGACGAACTCAGGTTTGTTATGTATGTACACTACTACATGTTACTTCTAACTCTTATTATGAGGTCCTTTCTAGAATAATACTTTGCTCTTGGACGTGTTTTGTTACTAACATGAAAACAACTTTAAGTCCCTCTGACATATTGATACTTTTTGTCTTGACTGGTAAGCAACTTGAATATTCCGACGGTTGTCTTCGTCAAGTAAATTTCCTTTCTTTCAGTTGTTTTCGTTGGTTCGGTATCTGTTTTTGTGTTTTGACATGTTGTCACTCTTATACTCCTATCTTTCGTTCGGTTATGAAAGTTGTATATCATATTCGGAATGAAAAGAGATCATTGCACAATGTTTTTTTTATATTGTCGTCTATGTCCAAATCTCACATGTACCATTATGGTTTAAATAATAACGTAAATAACATCATATCAACGAAATGATGTAAACATATTATATTGTGTTTTTCCGGTTACATTCCCGATATAATGTGTAAACGGTGATATCACCAAAATGTGCTTCAAGTATTTATAAACACTGAACATACGTTATTTCTTTGATACTGATATACAAAAGTATGAAGACGACTGGTTCTTGGGAAATATGTTGTTTAGTAAAGAAATCATAATAAACGATTTATTTTTAGTTATTGTTTATATTATAAGATATAAAAGTTATTATCTTATTATTGTAATTGCTGTCTGTCGAGTCCTCCTTTAAGATGAAGCAATCCAGATCTATCGTATGAAAGGTCAAGGCCTCTTTCCAGGCACTGGAGATCATCCACCGATAATAACGTTAGATAAATTCGGAAATGACGCTCATAGAAACAAACACAATTTAAGCTATATTATTAACTTAACTTTTAACCACTTATTATACACCAAGATCAACCAGTATCATTATTGCTACACACACACAAAATGGCAAAATAGCACACTTTTAAATGATACGATGCCAAGGTAGTTAAAATTGAAACAGAGGAAGTGATCAGTATCTAATTTTTTTTTAAAGTACAGGTAGCTCCTTATATTGATGCAAGTATAAGTATTTACATAATGTTTTTTCATAGTCAGTCAATGCATTGATGTTCAAACAAGCGGTTTGATTCCACGAACGTTATCAATGACAGGGACTGAAGAAAGAATTTTATTTTGAATCACGTTTATTAAAATATTTATAGAACATTAGTTTTTTTGCTTGTCTTATATACCGGCTAATATATAATTCTAAGCCTATTCTGTGATGTATTCCATAAGATATCAAAATGCATGTCTTTTTCCTAATCCCTTAAATGTGTTATACTGCTAAATCACAAGCTGCTGAGTAATCCATTTTGCTTATGTTAGTTTCCCACAATCATGTTAAGTACATGTATAGGGCTAAGAAATGTAAGTAAAAAAATCTAATATTCTAGTGCGAACCGTTAAAGACCATTTGTTTGATTCATTTCCAGATATAATACTATACAAGTGTGGAGGGTCTTTCTGACATAATATAAGGCCCAAATCCCTAACCCAAGAAATATGTCCAGGAGATTTCCGCATTGCATGATCGTTTTCATGACCGACGATTTGTTTTTTCTGAATCTAAAGTGTATAAATTTTCGAAAAAGTACCATATTCTCGAGCCAATCGTTTAAACAACACCAGCAGGTTCGATTTTGTACAAGTTTGAAAGGTCTTCCTTACATGAAATAAGGCCTGAAGAAATATGTCCAGGAGACAAATCTTTTCTAAAATTGAGATTAACATAGTAATTTCAATCGATCACGAAGCTGTTGTCTTACAAATTTATAAAAATGTAATTAAGTGTTGTTGGAAAATTATAAAAAACACGCTCAAGGGCAATTGACCTTATCAACATTGCAAAATTAACGCTATGTTCTTAAAAAAAATTAATAAAAATGATGCTGTTGATTGTTTTAGTCTACAGGATCTTTTTCACAGAAATATAAGGCTATAAGCTTGTATGTTTTATTCAATAATCTTGAAGGTTATATATATATATAAGATGGATGCTTCAGTTGACGGAAATAGTACTGAAAAAATCCTCACTTATTGGATTTATAAAGAAATGACTCGAAGGAAATAAATATGTATGTATTTAACATATCCATGTGTTTGGGAAAAGAAAGTTGACATAGCAATAATAGGTAAATAATCCTGTAAATATGCTTCTCAAAATGTAAAATTATTCGGATGATCATTTGTATTAAATATTAATGTTTTAGAAGCATAACTAAAACCAGTAGTATATTTTATTTATTTTGTACCTAGCTACAAGGCTCTCATTCTAACGTGGAAAACGTCATTGGAAATTGATTACAAACATCATTCTAGCACGAATGAAAACCACGGGAGAAGTTTTAACCTAATGTGTCTCTCATTTTAGTTGAATTATTGAAAACAGCATAAAAATGTTTCTTATTTCTTAACATTAGATATCTTTTCGAGACATTTTTCTTTCGTATTCAATGTTCTATACTGACATAAATAATTTTACATGTAAATGAGTAAAATAATAACCATGGTCATGTTATGGAAGACACTTGTAACAAGATCTGAACAACATTCACAAGGTAAAAACCAAACACCACTCCTGTTGTTTACAACAGTATTCTCTTAACACTAATTTAAAACAGTTAATACCATTTCATGCAATTAATGTCTAAATACAGAACAACCAAGGGAATTGCTTTACTTATATATAAGGTCATCAGTTCATTATAAACCCAAGGCAAGACTGATTGATCATACGACAGTTCTTCCAAATTAGGAAACGTTATAGAAATTTGACATGCACAGAAAAAATAACAGATTCAAAGTAGACACATGAATATTAATTATAATTTTCTAAATTTTAAAACTTCATTCTTCATTTTGTGTATTAGTTTTTTTCCATATTTTTAAGCACTTTTGCAATGTCATCATGCATATCATTATTCTAAATATCCGTCCTGTTTATTTCAAATTAAACCTTTTTTTTGAAATATTCTAAATGAATTAACAGGCATGTCTTTATTATTAGTGATAAAACTGAAAAGGGAAGTGTTCGTAAAGTTGAAGTCTTAAATTAATGAAATTGATTTTGTATAATTCGATACCGGAATCACAGTGATAAGAACAAATTAATTCTATTTTGTCTGAAAAGTGCTGTGTATTATCATAAGGATCATAAAGAATAAATAAAGTTCATTGAAGAAACGAATGGACATCATACACTCATTACAAAAAGCGTAGCAAAATCTGTGAAGCAAAGTTAGAAAAACTTCTTTGCGCCCAAATGTTTCATTTTTAGAGAACGAATGAAAATATTTGCATTAATTTTCTTTTAATAATTATTCTATTTATTTTGAAATTATAAAACATAATACGCTTGTAATTTATTTCATAAAAGAAGTATTCTTATTGACCATCACATTTAAATACGATATACAGATGAAGTCTGAATGTAATGGCATGCATTTAGATTGTTCAACAAAAATGTTAGAACATTTAATGGAACTGCACACGAAAAATGTCGATTTGTTGATCGTTACCCTTGAATAGGAGGATGTACGGAAATGGTTACTTTGATGAGAACATTAAATCTTCTATTCTTGAGGAAGTCTTGTTTCCATAAACAATGCCAACTGCTCCGTCATCTCTCTTGAAAGTAAGAAAACATTGCCCCTGGGTTTTTTTTAATTCATAGATGTTTTGTTTCCAAGTTATTTACAATTAGTGTCTATATGTAGGTCTCAAATGAGTGGAACGATTGCCACCTATAGAATGGGTAATATTTTCATTTTTTTATGGAAAAGCAAAAGAAAAACTCACTGTATAGCACTTATCTTTATAATTGTTTTTTGGAATACGGTCAATTAATGTATAAAAGTTTTACTCACGAACAAATGTACACTAGTCACATCAAACCGGGTACGAAATTTATCCGTCTCATTTGGTCACAGACATTAGAATTTCATTTGTCTCTTCGCAAATTCAGAAACCATGTGGGCCTGGTATGATCAGGTTCTTGCAGACAGAGGAATTGGTAATTACTGCTTAGTTATCCAGCAAGGCCGGTTAGTTATACTGAACGTCGGGATTCAACCAAAAATATTGGTACAAAACTGACAAACAAATAACATTTAAGTGATATAAGATTTTTAATTTACATCGTATTCAGCATGTTAAATCATTCAATATTTCAATTATTTATCGGCGGTTTGTCGATAGCATTTCTTTTTATTTATGATTTTTCATTTTATTTTTATTCCCTAAAAGTATTGCCTCGTTAGCCAATAATTATGCTTTGTATATTGATCTACACAAATTGATTTTCTTTTCTAAAAACAATAGATATCATTGTTATGCCCAGCTGAATAATAAACAATTTGAGCAGAATTTAATCGATGAACTTATACAAGTATGGCATGTACTATTTTTTTATGGCGCAACTGTCATGTACAGGACATTCACATGATAAATTTGTCTTTTTAGATAATTATGCGAATTTAGTTATAATAAGAGTGTTTTATAAGTTAATTTGAAAATGAAACAATTTTTAACATAAGAGGACAACATGATAAAAAAACAATAAAAGCATTGCAATCACAGACTGCTCAAGCATGTTTATTGCAATAGTTATGAATAAAACAGTTCCAAAATATGTAGACAGTTTTCTGTAAAAGGAAAACGCATAAAAATGAAAGATAAACACATCAACGCCTGAAAGCTTGCAACCTTGATATAAAATAAGAAAAATGATTTATGTTTTATATTCTTAAAGATCAGAATTGAGTAATATCGCTATTAAAGTTTACGATAGGGGTGTTTCATAATCCTTATAACAATCACATTAAGTAAGAAAACTGCTGTAGTATTTTATTCCCAACATCATTTTATATAATTACAGCGTATTCACTCGAAGCAAAGCTTAGAGAATCAGGTCTTGTATTTTTGTTCAAATCATACCATAAATGCCAAAACTTCTTGAAACACTCAAATACCCTCTTTAATGTATATAAATTTTAACTATGTCCCAATGTCATGTTACAAACATTATGCAATACCTTAAGTTTATAAAAAAAACCACTATATTTTGCATTTATCGAATATAATGGCAACAAAATAATTAAAATATGAGGATTTCAAAGTCAAGAATTCGAAAAAAATAAAAAGCTATTTAAATGATTAAAAAAAAACGGTCGCTCATCTTTATTAAGTTGGCTTTCAAATACGAAATGAAATACATATAAATAAAAACGTACATCAAAACATAAAAAAAGAAAACAAAACATAACTATAGAAATAAAGGACATTTTTTTAGAAAAAAAATTGATTTCCCTGTATGACATTTATTTTTTTTATAAAAGTACCTTAAACTCTTAAAAACAGAAATTATAACTGCAAAAAAGAGACAGAAATACTTAATTACAATGAATTTTGAGCATAAAACCATAGTCATTGTTGATTTTCAAACTATGACTTTCTGTAACAAAATTACAAAAGAAAAACTAAACAAAAACATACATTAAAACAACATAATTTGAAGGTCTCTTATTTTCTATTGTAACAAAACAACAAAAAGACAACAATTATTAAAACAACAAATTTTGAAGGTTTCCTCATACTTTTATCACATAAGACAGTATTGTCTTGTATTAGCAATAGCTTATTTTAAATACATGATTCTTTCTAAAATACCTGTTCTTATCTATTTTAATGTACGCTATGTATTAACTTTGTACAATCTGTAGCTTAAATTATCTGAAACAATGACTGTGTGTGTTATTAATGATAGCACAGACACACCTTTACCAGTAACACGGCAAAAATCTAAAGAGTTCTAATTTACCTGTTATAGCATATAATAATAGTAAGTTATCAGATAACAACTTATTAAGTTTGAATTTAAAATCGAGATGTTAATACGGGCATTTTATAGTCATATAAACATTTCCCTTGTTTTACAATCTGACACCACTGCAATCCATAAAAAATAAATGTAGTTACTATTTTGAAATGTGTTTGTACTTTATTATATTTATCGAGGTTATTGTGCATTTTATATGGAAAGAAATACATGCATATTTCATTCTTATATATTTCTCTATTTCCGTATTGTATTGAATATATAGGAAATATATTTAACATCATATATTCTAGAATTTTAATTTCAAACCATTTTATATATTTTTATGTGCGTTTTTATATGTTTTAAATTACCGTTTTTAAATAACTTATAGTATAAAACACAAAAAAAATTAAGCTGCATGCCTCCAGATGAACCAAAATATTTCAAGAAAATCAAACTTGAGAAAAATGAAATATAATTTAAAGAAATATAAAATAATTCAAGAATTAAGTAAAAACTTTTATGCTATGTACAATTAATGACTGATTTGACAGTATTTATCACCATATTTCTACTGCGTTACTACCGCAGTAAGAACTATTTTTGCATATTTTTACTTATTTT
The DNA here is from genome assembly GCF_026571515.1 of Ruditapes philippinarum. NCBI lineage: Eukaryota > Metazoa > Mollusca > Bivalvia > Venerida > Veneridae > Ruditapes > Ruditapes philippinarum. The sequence goes on along the minus strand of NW_026860578.1, from coordinate 66,905 downwards.
TGGTAATTTGCATGAGTCATTAGTTCCGTTTGCTATATATAAAGTATTTTCTTTGTTCACTTCACTTTAGTTTTCTTTTTAGTACATTTTCAAAATGTCCATGAAAATTAAAAGAAATCTGGAGGCGTGTTGCTTTAAACCGATTTATTACAACTTCATATTTCTGTGGTTACTTATTAATAATAAAATACAAAAATACATGTAAACATCATTGACAATTTGAAAGTAGAAACTAATTTAGGTCGAGAAAACAATAACCATATGAGTTTTGCATTCCAGTACTGCATTTATGATAAATGATATGTATTTACAGACGACGTACTGGCATGTATTTAAATCTTTTTATAACTAATATAAGACTATTCCATGTTACGGTACCATTTCCATTTATTTAGTGTGAACCTTAAATTACATGATGTTCGGAAAAGATGAAAACAGAGCATTTTTATATTTAAAGAAATTTAGTTATTAAAGATATCGCGGCGCTACTTCTAGTTGTCCGCCCTGCTATGTTATGTTAAAGCTATTATCTTTTATCAATTAGTAGTAAGTATTCTGTCTGAAAACATTAAAACAGAAGACAATACGCTGTAATAAAAGCAATAGTCTGTTAAAGGTAGCTTTAATTTGCCTAGGAAATCGTAATCAGGTTGAACACGAACAAATCCAATGAGCAAACTATGGACTTATAACAGAATGATAGGGTGCATTAATGATTATTATCATTATCGTTTTTCATGATATTTACTGTCTGTTTTGTATGTATTATTACGAATTTCGATCGTTCAAAACAACACAGACTGACTTGTAACAGTAATAAAGTATTGTAGTACTGTATGAAAATAGTTAATCACCATTCATTAACCTGAATTTATATGTTATTTCAGCAAAATATCTTTGCACAGTTGGTGTACCAGAACTAGAACAATATCAAGATTTGATCGTTAAACAATATACATTCACATTATAAAATATGCAAGTAAATTGTGAGGGCAGGTTCCATTGAATGTTGTAATTTAATCTCTTTATCTTTCATACGATATACTCTTTTTTTTTAATTCACAATCGTATCAAATTATTTGGACAAGCAACATAATTGTACAAAATTTTACTGTTTTCAGAAAAACAACAATTTACTTTCCTTTGACAATTATCATACAAGTCAATACTTTTGTTTTCTTCACGTGCACACAACAGTTGCATGAAGTTTTTTTCATTCATTGTCTGCGAATCTGACTGAAACATCTACTCGTAAATCAAGTTGATAAATCAAAGAATAATTCAAGTTAACTGTAAACAATGGGAACCATTGTAAGTATTTCATTCTAGACAAAGTATTATTGTCAAATCATATCGTTTGGTAATTAGAAATTTATTCTTGTTCTATATATAATTGTCAACCACCTGTTGTTTAATGTAGATAAATTCATATTGCTGTCTTTACAAATGCATAAATAACTCTCTAATGGATACTAGACTTATTTCGGGAGATCCAAAATTGCTGACATTTGCAAAATTTCGATACTTAAGATATGCCTGTTTGAAATAAGTTAAACATGATAAATAAATATGGAAAATGAATTCTTTGGGTGTTTTGCTTCTATTCCGTTGTATATAAAATACTCAAATATCCAATTTTATTCGAAATAATAATAAAAAAATTAAACATACAAATAACCCTTAGCTTTGGCAGCGAAATTAAGATATTCAATTTTTTACCTCTCATCTTTAATGAAACAGTCAAACAAATAATACAGTCATGGAACGTTTTTTTCTTCTTAATTTGTCTTTTCTCTACATTCGTTTCCAATATACTCTTTGAAAGAAGGTAGAACTTGAACTGAATTTTGGAAATGATAGATCGTTCAGTCACCCTTACTTTCTACAAAAAGTCATTGAAATGCAGTTCAATTCTGTCTCAAAACTTGTATTGACGTTAAAATCTTTAACTGAAAATAAATATTGACACAAGGACTTCTGAGTCCGGTAGACAACAAATTGGAATTATTTCTAGTTTTGATTGGACACAAGCAACCTGAAGGAGAGTTGTTTCAAATTTTCATTTCGGTCAGGTAAATCAAACGTAACAATTCGCAGTCACTGTTGATAAGGAATTAATTAAAGCTTGTATTTAGAGCAATATGTATACATTGCATTGCCCAACATGTATACTGTTTTTCTTTACTAGTTCTCCTGTCTAGCTGGGTGTTGTTTAGGACCGCGTTTAGTGGACTTCATCCTCCATTGTTGATATTACCTTTCATACATTTAGAGACTTAAAATCATAAATGTCTTGAATTGCCACAAGTGACAGACAGATAAATATAATTGAATAACTCATAACAAATCAGAGAGTGATCTCATTGACTCATTAATTGAATCAATCAAGATTCTCTCTGATTCTCGAACTTGGTTACGATAAGAAGGTACATGTCAGAAGCAAAGTATGTTAATAATGATCTTGAAGGAAGGTTAGCGTCGAGATTAGTTTTCAACAACAGAATCTTATTGTGTACGAGTTTAATAATTAGTAAATAATTTGAAGTTCATGCTTAAAAATTCAGTTTAGAGAAATATCTAATAGTTTGTTCTGTATATCTTTACATTATGTTTGTGATATATTCATGTACATTCATAATGATATATTACGTTAATTAGCAAATGAATAAAGTATAAATAGCCAAGGCTTCAAGTTCCTTAAATAAAAATCATATTTGGAAACACTTAGTGGTATAGGTAGAGTCATTTGCCTGAGATAAAAATAGCAACTTACTCTCAATTTCTAGAATATAATTAGCTAGCCGTATTTGTTTTGCAACATAAATGAATATTTAAGACCAACTCAACATCTGTTCACATTGATTCAATCATATTATTTGTCTGCGGTTTGATGTATGGATTTTGTGTGATGGAAATCTTTTAAATATTTAATTTCCAATAATAGTATTGTGAGGTTTTAATTCAATTTGTCTTTACTACAAATATAAATTTTCATTACTCACAGCCGTATCTATATTGTCTGAAATATGTGGTCTTTCTATAATAGAAACTGGTATAGAGGACAAATTACAACACAACTTCAAACTGAAAGTTGTTTTGTTTATTACAAGCATTTTGATTTGTAAAATGATTCATGTCCATGTCCTGATAAAGATAAACCTCACAAGGTTGAGTGATAAAATCTATAATGTGGTCTTTCTGCAATAGAAAATTATATCGAGGCCAAATTACAACAAAACTTTAGAATGAAAGTTCTGTCGTTTATTACAAGTATTTTGATAAGTAAAATGATTCGTATCCATGTCATGATAAAAGATAAACCTCACATGGTTGAGTTATGAAATCCATAACAAAAAGATAAACTAAATCTTGTTACAATCATTATCTATTAAATGATTCTCAGGTGTTTATTCAAACCGTACCGTATGAAAATTATCATGATTCATATTAAAGATTTGCTTGTTAATTAAGAATTATTTTTTGTGACCATAAAAATTAAATGACTTTGGTAATAATACAGCAAACTTGGTTGAACCAAAAGTCATTTTCAATACTAGTATTGCATGAGCAAACATTTTAGACTTTTTTCTATATTCGTTTCTACTTGTTTAAGATGGTAGTATGCTTGTTCTTTAGACCATTTTGTTAGTGCAAAGCTGCTGATTCTTTTTTGAAATTGATTGATTTAATTGGGCAGTACGTTGTTAAATTTTGTATATTCATACTCTTTTTGTACTTCTGAAACTGAAGGATTTTGTTCCAAAATCAGCTTTACTTTAAGCTAAGCTGGTATTTGTTTGCCTTGTCATCCGTGGTTGTGATAATATTCTTTGACAAAGAGTTCAATTCTTCTTCCACGTTTGATAACAATCATTTAAACAAATCACACTTGAAACATTATATGAATATATATATATATACTTTTGTTATCCAACTTCACTATTTCATCACTAATACATACACACATATTTAAGATCGTAGACGTTTATATTGATCTTTGTCACGAGTTGATTATGCAAGTAAATCTTTAATTTTTGCTTCCGAGATTTCCATTTATATTACATCTGACCTCAATGTCAAGAATTATAGTAGGTAAATTAAAACCGATGGAAAATGTCATATAATTATATCAGATGAAATCCTGGCTTCTTGTTTGTCTTGTGATCAAGATAGCCCCATTACTTAAAGTTTTTGAATCAGGTTTCGTGTGATCGCCTCAAAATAAATCTAAAAATTTAATTTTATCAATAACTTTATTTTATCATTATTTGAATGACAGAAATATGTAAGATAGCTATAAGAAGTAATATAATGTAAATGACTGTCACCTTTAAGTAGTTATACAATTTTTGTTGGAATTGATAGATTATAATTTTTCACAATTATAATCTAAAGCATCATTCGAGAAAAAAACAACATATTTTCCTCTATGTACTTACAACATGGTGGAAAATAAAGACACAGCTCAAGCTTTACCTATATTATGTTTGTATATAGTAAGCCTTCATTAAGGAGGATAAAAAACCCACAAAAAACCAAACAAAACAAACAACATTTGCAGAATGGTAACCGATTCTTTGACAGAATTCTTGTTAAACTACATAACACCGAGGAGCCATACAAATAAACACAGATTCGTAAATTTGTTCAGTTAAAAAATTCTTATGAATGACAGTTATAGCTGACTGGAAAGCTGTCAAATTGAATTTTCTTCGTATGGATAAAACTTATTGTTTATTTTTGGCAAGTAGAATTTTAGTGTTGAAATATATTGGAACCGATTTTGATTTGTTTTCTTCATTCTTTTTCGAAAATTAAAATAAACGACATGGTTGCATATGATTGCATATCGAAAAATGTTGTACGCAAATGGGCGTGTACCTTTTCTGTTTTCATGTTTTCACCAACATTATGTGACAACCCTTTCAACTGTTTTTGCTTTAGTCTGTCACTGATGAAAATAATGAGATATCAGTTTAAGACAAAGATGCGACTAACTTAAAGATTCCAAATGATTTCAAAAGAAGTAAAACAATCAACAAAGTTAACAAAATTATTAAGTTACACATACTTATTTATGAATATAAAATGCTCCTGAATAAACTGAGACTTATAGAAAAGTCCGTGCATAAAATAAAAGACAAGTCAATGGACCTGCCAATATAAAGATAAAAGAAGAACACCATTTGTTGATGAAAATACCATCGGCAGTTTTATCGCTTCTTTTAATGTTTGTCACACTGTTGGCCAAGAGCTATAGACAAAATGATATTAAACACGAATTTATACAAAGGTTTTCAAGCGGAGATTGTAGCCTTTTTCATCTGAACTTTTCTTTTATAAAATGATACAATAAACATATCGAACAAGTGAAGATGTTTATTTAAATTGACCTGAAAAAATAACGCATAACTTAATCTATGACTGATTAAATTCGCCAATTTCATGTATTGTTTTTATTTTAAACATTTAATTAATATCATTGAAATAATCTGTAAAATGACACGAGCGAATAAATGATTTTAAATCGTCCTTCATATTGTATTTTGTTATTATTTTTTATCTGAAAATCATATTGTTTAGAATGAAGGTGTTTGCATATGTTAATTAATATCAATAGCATAACAGAATTTGGAATATATTATTTGATAATTAAGTTTTGTTTACATGCAATGATTGAAAGATTGTTGTTTATCTGGGTAATACAGGTAACTTAAGTTTTCCTTTCATGTTTTCATGATACTAGGTTAATAAAATACATTTTCTGTATATAACTATCCATGCAACGATGAGAACGTGGTAGTGTGATTTAAACCTTATGGTAATAACCGATTGTAATTGTCATAATACATTAAATTTTAATAATCTAAAAGAGATAAATTTTGAAAAGAGAAGTCTTATGTTTTAAGCATATCCATGCATGTAATATATTTACATATAATTAAAGGGAGCAGTCTTATGTTTACTATCCAGACATTTTTAAATCGTCAAGAAAATTAAATAAATAAATTTTAAACTCAATAACTATAAGGACAATAAAACAACTTTCAAACTCAATAATTATAAGGACGGTAATCCGTTCAATCATTCGTATTTCAAATTAATGTATTAAAGAGACATAAGTATAGTATTTCTTTTTAATTGTGTACCTTGTACAAGGTTCACATTACAGCATTGGAAACGTCATTAGAAAAAATACTTCAATTTGTAACATACAACTTTCTTGCAGGAATGAAACCACAGGAGATTTTTAACCTAATGTGTCCCTCAATTTAGTTGAATTAATTGAAAACAGCATAATATTGTTCTTTTTTCGCAACTTTATATATCTTCGTGAGACATTTTTCTTCCGTATTCATTGTTCTATATTGACATAAACCTTGTAAATTAATAATTTTACATGTAAATGAATTACATAATAACCGTACTCATGTTATGGAAGACACTTGTCGCATGGTCTGAAAAACATTTCACAAGGTAAAAAATAAAAAAAAACCCACTCCTGTTGTTAACAACAGTATTCTCTTAACACTTATTTAAAACAGTAAATCACATTTTATGTAATTGAAATCTAGATACAGAACAACCAATGGAATTGCTTTACTTATATATAAGGTCATCAATTCATTATAGACGCAAGACAAGACCAAATGATCATACGACAGTTGTCAATTCTTTCAAATTAGAAAACTTTATAGAAACTTGACATGCACAGAAAAAAATAACATTAAAAAAGTAGACACATGAATATTAATTATAACTTTCAAAATTTTAAAACTTGCATTCTTCATTTTGTGTATTAGTTTTTTCGTATTTTTAAGCACTTTTGCATTGCCATCATTAATCATAACGTTATTCTTAATTTCCATCCTGTTCATTACTCGTATTTTTTAAATATTCTAAATGAATTAACAGGCATGTCTTTATTATTAGTGATAAAACTGAAAAGGGAATTCTTCCTAAAGTTAAAATCTTATATTAATGAAACTGATTTTGTATAATTCGATACCGGAATAACAAATTAATTCTATTTTGTCTGAAAAGTGTTGTGTATTATCACAAGGATCATAATGAATAAATAAAGTTCATTTAAGAAACGAATCGACACCATACACTCATAACAAAGAGCATAGCAAAATCTGTGAAGCAAAGTTAGAAAAACTTCTTTGCGCCCAAATGTTTCATTTTTAGAGAACGAATGAAAATATTTGCATAAATTTAGTACTGTAGCTAACGCTTATAGAATTCTCTTAATAATCATTCTATTTACTGTGGGATTATAAAACCTTATATGCTTGTAATTAATTTCATAAAAGAAGTATACTTATGGACCATGACAATTATATACGATATGCAGATGAAGTCTGGCTGTAATGGCATGCATTTAGATGGTTCAACAGTACTGTTAGAACATTTTATGGAACTGCACACGAAACATGTCGATTTGTTGATCGTTACCCTTGAATAGGAGGATGTACGGAAATGGTTACTTGGATGAGAACATTAAATCTTCTATTCTTGCGGAAGTCTTGTTTCCACAAACAATGTCAATTGCTCCGTCAACTCTTTAAAGTAAAAGATTATTGCGCCTTGTTTGGTTAATTCATAGATGTTTTGTTTCCAAGTTATTTACAATTAGTGTCTATATGTAGGTCCCAAATGAGTAGAACGATTTCCACCTATAGAATGGTTAATATTTTTCATTTTTTTATGGAAAAGCAAAAGAAAAACTCACTGTATAGCACTTTTTTATAAATGTTTTTTTTGACATACGGTCAATTTACGTATAAAAGTTTTATTCACGAACAAATGTACACTAGTCAAGTCACATACACTTGGGTACGAAATTTATCCGTCTCATTTGGTCAGAAACATTAAAATTTAGATTGGCTCTCCGCAAATTCAGAAATTATGTGGGACTCTTATGATCAGTTTGTTGCAGAAAGCGGAATTGGTAATTAATGGTTAGTTATCCAGCAATGCCGGCTAGTTAGACATACCGCCGAGATTCAACCAAATATATGTGTACAATACAGACAAACATAAATAACATTTCAGTGATATTAGATGTTTTAAGTATTTAAAGTTATTCAATGTTTCAAGTGTTTATCGGCATTTTATTGATGACATTTCTTTTTATTTCTGATTTTCCATTTTATTTTTATTCCCTAAGAAATTTGCCTAGTTAGCAAATATTAATGCTTTGTACATTGTTTTACACAAATTGATATTATCTTAAAGCAATAGAATCTGATATAATTGTTACACCCAACTGAATAATAAACAATTAGAGCAGAATTTAATCGATGAACTTTAACCAGTATGGACAGTTTAATATTATACCTATGGTAGGAGAAGGCATTAATGTCTGTAAATAAAAGCGTATCAATTACTGAACAATTAAAGACTACAATTGTTTTCAGTAATCTCAAAAATTCAAACATACAATAATATTAATGTTGCTCAATGAAATGAAATATTCAAATATTGACATCGTAAAAAGCAACATTACACTTTTTATAAAATGAATTAATGACGTATCCCTATGGACCAGTCATTGAATTGGGATGCTTTACTTTTTTTTAAAGTGTCAAGCGTTGCTATTTTATGATAAATAAATCATGCATGATATTTGAAATGACACTTTTAAATTATCTGGTTGTTTGTATCTTATGAGACCTATTCTATTATTTTTTTTATCTTATTTATTATAAACAGTTTCTCCCAGAATCACGTGACTACACGTTGTATGTTATTGTTATAAAATCTATTAATAGTAACAAATGGCTGCAGGTAACTTGTGAATGGTTGGCAGCTGATAAAGTGCAAATCAAAGTAATTTTGTATGAAAAATCTCGGGCCGGAATCGTATTGGATACAAAGAGAAAACTAATAAAGTATCTTTGTGTTGATAGTTTATCGCACTGAAAGGCAATTAAACGTTAACTATATCGTATGTAACAACAGGAATAATATTTTATGCAGACACCACTTTTACAGTAGAATTGCATAGTTTTATGCAATAATTAAGCATATATATTTTCATAGTCACTTTGCAAATATTCGATGATCGGTAATAATATGTCGGTAATTATCGGATGCTGAAGAAAACCATAAGGAGTTCAAGTGTATGGTACAACGGTATTACAAGTAGAATTATAATCATATCACTTGCTTTACAAGCCTCGATGACAAGGTGTTAGATTTTAAGTTAGTTTCAAATTGAAGACTGTAGGTTCGATAAAGTGATTTTTTATTGTTTTCTTTTATAATACTTTTTGTATTTTGCAAAACTTGACCGTTTATCAAAATTATGAAATAAAAAAGTGCTAGAATGAAACATTCGATTTATCAATTTATGTTTCATAAAGTTAAAAGATATAATAAAAATCAATTTACGAAAACTACACACAGGATTTGTCCGAGATTCGAACTTGCAGGTTACAACTTCGTCATACTTACCACTAGGCCATCGAGCAGTATTAATTGATATAATTATACATGTAATTATACTTACAATAAAATCGTTAACATTAATCATAATAAGTTATGTAAGCAAACGAAACAGCTCCCGAAAATTATTGAGTCTCGGGTAAATATTGCCAAACAATACTTGCTTATTTAATAATGATAACAGTTTCTTGACAAAATTGCTAAGCAAGTTTGCTTCAAATATGATGTTTTATTATAACATAACATAAATTTATTGCATAAAACTCTCAGCAAGAAAGATATAATTGTGGCAAGTAAATGAAAACGTGTTTATGAATAAACATTACTCAACTTATTGTTCCTCTTTTCTTTATACTCGAACCATTAAACTGATATTTTCTTTTATTTATGATAATACAATCATATTTCTATCCGGCGACTTGATGCTTTAGCATCAAAATCTCTACTTGTGTTTATTTGAAATTTGTTAAAAAGTTAACATAAGATGACAACATGAAAAAAAAGAAAAAAAAGACAACATCAACATTGCAATTACAGACTGCTCAAGCATGTTCATTGCCGTAGTTTTCAAAAAGAACAATTACAAAATATGCAAACAGTTGTCTGTACAAGGAAAATGCATAAAATGAAAGATAAACACACTAATGTCTCAAAGCTTGAAAGCATGATATGGAAAATAAGAAAAATGATTAATGTTTAATATTCATTATGATCAGAACTGCGTTATATCGCTATTAAAGTTTGCAATATGGGTGTTACATTATCCATATAACAATCACTATAGGTAAAGAAGTTGTTTCGTTTCCCTATCAACACTTCTTTTTATATAATTACAGCCTATTTTTACTTGATGCACAACTTAAGGAATAAAGTATTGTCTTTCAATTTTATCATGCTATAACTTCATTTTACGAATGAATAAAAAGTCAAGTTACATACTGTAGAAATATGTTCATTTAATTTTATATGGAAATGATAAAGACAAAATTCCCGAAAAATGCAAATACTCTCTTTAATGTTAATAGATATTTACTATGTCCGAATGTCATGTAACAAATGCTTAATCATATCAAAGTTTTGCAATACATTGTATTTTACAATAATCGATTAGGGCGGAAACAATATTAATTCAATATTAGGATTTCAAAGTTAGAAATTTATCATTTATGTAATTTGATCAATGCAGTCAAAGATATTATTTTATATATTTTCTTATATAAGCATTTTAGATAAAGTTATTACAAAAAATAAAATCATGAAAATTAACAGAAATCTGGAGGCGAGCCGATTTATTACAACCTCATATTTCCGTGGTTTCTAATTAATAGTAAAATATAGAAATACATGTATCGTTTGATCATCAAACGTCATTGACAATTTGAAAGTTGAAACTAATTAAGGTCGAGAAAACAATAACAATATGATTTTTGCTCACCAGTACTGCATTTATTATAAATGACGAAAGTGTGTATTTACAGACGACGTATTGGCGTGTATTTTAATTTTTATATAACTAATATAAGACTATACCATGTGAAGGTACACGAACCATTTCCATTTATTTAATGTGAACCTTAAATTACATGATGTTCGGAAAAGATGAAAATAGAGCATTTTTATATTTAAAGAAATTTAGTAATTAAAGATATCTCGGCGCTACTTCCTGCTATGTTTTGTTCAAGCTATTATTTTTTATCAATTAGTAGTAAGTATTCTGTCTGAAAACATTTAAATAGAAGACAATACGCTGTAATAAAAGCAATAGTCTGTTTCAGGCAACTTTTAATTTGCCTAGGAAATCGTAATCAGGTTGAACACGAACAAATCCAATGAGCAAACTATAGACTTATAACAGAATGATAGGGTGCATTTATGATTATTATCATTATCGTTTTTCATGATATTTACTGTCTGTTTTGTATGTATTATTACGAATTTCGATCGTTCAAAACAACACAGACTGACTTGTAACAGTAATAAAGTATTGTAGTACTGTATGAAAATAGTTAATTACCATTCATTAACCTGAATTTATATGTTATTTCAGCAAAATATCTATGCACAGTTGGTGTACCAGAACTAGAACAAGATCATGATTTAATCGTTAAATTATATACATTCTCATTATAAAATATGCAAGTAAATTGTTAGGACAGATTCCATTGAATGTTGTAATTTTATCTCTTTCATACGATATAATCTTTCTTTTTAATTCACAATTTTATCCAATTATTTTGGATAAGCAACATAATTATATTGTTTTCAGAAAGAAAAAACAATATTCCTCCCTTTCACAATTACCATACAAATTACAGACAATATCATTTAAAATTACTCGTATTCAATTATTAATCTGAATATGCAGGTTACTTAATGAGATATTGAGTAATTCATCTATACAAAGTATATGTATCATCTGGAATGGATTTAAAATTATCTTGTTCCATATATATTCAAATCACTGTTGCTTTATGTATAGATCAATTCTTTTTTTTAACATAATAAATCATGTTATTCGAGATCAAAATCTGACATTTGCAAATTCGATGCAAAGAAGCGTTAAATAAATAGATTGTATGAGTAACAGATGAATCTTTTTGTTTCCATTCTTTCTCGTACACATTTAACATTTGAATTAAATTTAAGATAAAATAAAATACAAATAAATTTCTTTTGTGCTAGCGGGATAAATTATATTGCAGTGCTCTTTAGAGTTCTTTATCAAACAAACAAACAAACAAATAATACTACACAGTTATGTAACATATTTTTCGTAATTTGTTTCATCAGTTAAAAGGTCATTTGTAAAGATACTGATTATATAAATATCAAACACAAACAGAAGGTATGATCAATTCACAAGCTTTAAATTACTGATATCAGGAGGATTTCGATTCTTGTAAATCTTTTTTCCATTGAAATTTTATGCTTAAAACGTCTGCTTTAGAGAAATATTTACTAGTCTGTCCTGTACTTCTTTTCATTATGTTCGTAATATATTCGTAGGTGAAAATTATTTCATGTACATTTATAATGCTATACTACGTTGATTAGAAAATGAATAAAGTAAACAATTTAAGATCCTGTGTATAAAACACTGAATGGTATAGGTAAAATCAATTGCCTGAGATGAAAATGGCAACTTATTCTCAATTTCAAGAATACAAATAGCTAGTCTTAATTTATTTTTGTTAGCAACATAAATGAATATTTACGACCAACTCAACATCTTTTCACATTGAGTAAATCATATTGTATGTCTGCTCTTTGACGTATGAATTTATTGTGATGAAAATCTTTTAAATATTTAATTTCCAATAGCGGATGTTTAACTCAATTTGTCTGTGTTACAAATATAGAATTTCATTACTTACAGCGATATCTTTTTTGTCAAGTAAACCCGTCTGAAATGTGTGGTCTTTAAGTACAAGAAACTGATATCGAGGGAAAATTACAACAAAACGTTGGAATCGTTTACTACAAATATTCTGATAGGTAAAATGGTTCGTGTCCATGGCATGATAAAAGATAAACCTCACAAGGTTGAGTGAAAAGTCTACTAAAGATCTTGTAACAGATATTGCAATTTGTATGAGTCTTAGGTGATTATTCAAACCGTACTGTGTTTAAAATGTTTTTCATTATTCTGATTATGCCTGATGGTTCTACTTAAAATTAATAGTTCTCATGTAACAGAACCTTGTGAAATATTTAGACATTCGTAGCCTTTTTGTACTTTTGAAACTGAAGGATTTTGTTCCAAAGGCTGTGCAGTTGCACAAGAAGCTAAGCTTGTAGTATTTTGCCTGGTTATCCATGGTTGTGTCAATATTCTTTGACAAAGAGACATGTTTGATAACAATCATTTAAAAATCACACTAGAAACATATAAAAAACCACACTAGAAACATATATGTGTTATCCAACTTCACTTTTTCATCAGTAAGACATACACAAATTGTAGACGTCTTTATTGATCTTTGTCAAGAGTTGCTTATGCAAGTAAATCTTTAATTTTTGCTTCCGAGATTTCCATTTATATTACATCTGACCTTTGTGTCAATAAATACAGTAAGAAAATTAAAACCGATAGAAAAAGTCGTATAATCATATCAGATGAAATCACGGCTTCTTGTTTGACTTGTGATCAAGATCAAAACTTGTAAGACTTTTAATCATTCATTGTAAGACTTTTAATTGGTTTCGTGCGATCGCCATCGCCACAAAATAAATTTAACAATTTAATTTAGTCAACTCCTTTATATTAGCATTATTTAAATGATTTAAATATCCATAAGAAATAATAGTATAGAAATATTGACTATTACCTTTAAGTAGTTATACATTTTTTTTAGAATGGATAGGTTACAATTTTGCCGGATGGAATGTTTTGCAATTACTACTTTAAAGCATCATTTAAGAATAAAACATATTTTCCTGGTGCCAGTTAATGCAAACATCTTGATGGAATATAAAGGCAAGGCTCGCGCTTTTTCGAGATTCTGTCTGTATAAAGTTAGCCTTCACTTAAAGAAAACAACATTTGCAGAATGGAAGCCGATACAATTCATTGACATAATTCCTGTAAAACTACATAACACCGAGGAACCATACAAGTAAACACAGATTCGTAAAATTGTTCAGTTAAGAAATTCTTGTGAATGACAGCTGTAGTTAACCGGAAAGTTGTCTAGACATCTAGCACCAAAATTGAATTCTCGTCTTATGTATAGTTTATAGTTTTTAGTGTAGAAAAATATAGGAACCGATTTTGATTTGTTTATCTTAAACTTTATTGCATATAAGTGCATACCAAAAATGTTGTACGAAAATTGGTGTATAGCTTTTCTGTTTTTATGTTTACATTAACATTATCTTTACATCGGTTTCAACTTTAAATGTATGCTTTAGTCTGCGACTGATCAAAGATGAGATATTACTAGATAGTCCGTGCATCAAATAAAAGACAAGAGAATGGAACTGTCAATATAATAAGCTTTTCGGCTTCTTTGAAAGTTTGTCACACCGTTGTCCAAGAGCTATAGACAAAAGGACACTAAACACGATTTCATACAAAGGTTTTTTAAGCGAAGACGAAGATGTCCTATTTTCATCTCAAAATTTTCTTTAAATCGATAATCAATAAAACATCGAATTATTGAAGATAGTTATTCAAATTGACCTAAAAACATTCATTTGTGCAGTGTTTTGTGAAGTTAGTCTTATTTCAATTCTTCGGATGGCGTTTTCTTAACGCATCATATAATCTATGACTGATTAAATTCAATTCACCAATTGAACGTGTTGTTTTTGTAGTGCACATTTAAGTAATATTTTGCGATTGACATTATTAAAATAATCAGACAAATGAGTAAGTGAAAAATTGGTTATCAGTATTTTAAAATTGTTCTTCACATTGTATTTTGATATTATATTTTAATCTGACAGTAATATTTCTTAGAACGAATATGTTTGCATATATATACTAATATGTATATTTGTAACAATAGCGTAGCATAATTTGGAATATATTATTTGATACTTAATTTTTGTTTACATGCAACGATTAAAGATATTTTTTGTTTATCTGGGTAATACAGATAACTAAAGTTTTCCTATGTTCCGTTAATTAAATGCATTTTCTGTATATAACTGTTTATGCAACGATACGAACGTGTAGGTGCAATAACTGATTCTAATTGTCAAGATACATAAAATTTTAATTATATGAAAGGGTAAATTTTATTTATGTTTGAATCAAAATGATTTTATTAAGTAACACTTTTTGTGTAATTAGCATATCCATGCATGTTATTTCCTATTGCAATAAAAAGAGAGCAGCTGTATGTTTACCATCCAGAAATTTTTAAATCGTCAAGAAAATCAAATAAATGAATTTCAAACTCATAACTATACATACAGAAATCAGTGTATACAATTAAAGATTACTGCTTTTAAAAATACAAATAAGAAAAAGAAAAAAGAAACTTCCATTCACAAGCCAAAGAACCAACATCACTATTTTCTATTGAATTAGTTAAGAAATGGAGAATATTTTAAATAACGCTGATTGTGTTTTCAGGCTTTTAGACGTTTAATTAAAAATAATTAGTGACAAAATGGCTTCATGATGCCTATTCTACGATAATTTGATTTGCATTGGGCAAATTTTTTAAAAGTTTCCTCCTGTTTTAATCTAGTAGTTTTGATGCTACAGTTCTTAACACCAGATTCATAGGATTAGCAGATGCATTTATTCAGCGTTTCTTTCAAAATGCTTCATATATTGCACTGGTCAATTCAAGTATTTTCAATTTAAAAAGGGTTTGAAAAATAAGTCCTAAGCAGATATAAAAGCATCTAGAATTTGAAAGCTAAATTTGTCCTTGACGCGGCTACTGTTTATATCAAAACGTCAACGCAACCATTAAACTCGATGATAGTAGAAAAAAACATTCCAAAATCTATGCTCATGCAATATTGAAAATAATTATTAACTCAATATTTGTCTTCTGTACGATTACCCATGCAAACCAATATAATTTAATGGTTACATTCACAATAACTAGACAATCTGTATTTGCTAGCAAATTTTTAATCCGAATAATGATAAATACACTACGGTTTGAATAAATAGTTGAGACTCCTGTAATAGAATTTACCAATTTATTTATAATGGATTTTATCACACAACCTTGTCAGGTTTATCTTTATCATAACATGAACTCGAATCATTTTACCAATCAAAAAACTTGTAATAAATGATTCAACTTTCTAAAATTCTAAAGTTTTGTTGTAATTTGTCCTCGATACCACTTACTATTACTGAAAGATCACACATTTCAGACATATTTTCTTCACAAAATAGATATGGCTGTGAGTAATGAAACTTTATATTTGTAATATAGACAAACTCAATTAAACGGCACAATTCCATAATTGGAAATTAAATATTCAAAAGATATTCATCACATAAAATGCATACGTCAAAGAGCAGACTAATAATATGATTTACTCAATGTGAAAAGATGTTGAGTTGGTGGTAGATATTCATTTATGTTGCTAACAAAAAAAACCGGCTAGCTATTCGTATTCTAGAAATTGAGAATAAGTTGCTGTTTTCATCTCAGGCAATTGATTTAACCTATACCACTAAGTGTTTCCACAAATGATTTTTATTTCTGGGTTATTAATACTTTATTCATTTTCTAAATAATGTAGTAAATCATTATTAAAGTACATGAAATAATGTTCAAAGGGGCCACCTACGAATATATTACAAACATAATGTAAAGAAGCATAGGACAAATGAAAAAATATTTCTCTGAAGCCGGATTTTTAAGCGTAATCTTTATTAAATTATTTACCGTTCGCTTTATTCAAAACTCTTTGTAAATATATATTTAACTAGTACACCATAAGATTTTGTTACCAAACACCTCAACGCTTAACTAACATCAAAAACATTATTCACATACTTCGCATGTAACATACACTTTCTTATCGTTGCCAAAATAATATATCTAGACTCAGAGGAACCTTGAAATTGATTCAATTAATGAGATCACTCTCTGATTAGTTATTAGTAATTAAATTATAGTTGTATGTCTGTCACCTGTGACATTTCAACAAATGTATGATTATAAGTCTCTTTAAATGTCGAATGATGTAAAATATAAAAGGTAGTATTGTTATAAATTCTTCTCTCTTGTAATTTATAATTTCTACTACTTCCATAATTTCACATATTTGCATAAAATAAACAATAACTGTTTTCCGTTTCATTTCACCATTTATTTATTTGAAAGTGTCCTAAATTTCTAATCTACAATTAATATTTAAAGTTACAGAGTTTTTCTTCCTCACACATGGTTGATAAGTCACTGATAATTAACTCTCAAAAATCCCTATCCCGACTCTAGCTCTTACAATCTCACTCTTGCATTTTGAATCTTATTCTTCAACCTTCAATCTAGAATGCCCCTAGAAAATCGTGTCCCAGTATTTATATGAAATACCTAGTCTCTCCATATTTGGAGGTTACCTTAGTGTTAATTGACAAATCTAAGCCTTCTATATTTATGACGACAAGTGTTGATCAAGTAACTGTACCAGAAACAAACAGACTGATTCCTGGAATATTTATGATGATAACCAATGATTGAGTTCCCTAAACACAACAATTGCAGGCCTCTTGTCCATAATTTATGCAGGTACCTGTTGACAGAGTTACCACACTAAAATCTCACAGACTGATGCACAGTCTAGCCCCAACAGATTTATAGTAATAAATAATGACAACAAATGAGGTCTCAATTCTCATACAAACTCAATCATTAAATCAAACCTTAACCAGGTGCCATGCTAAAACTACAACAGTATCAACAAGGGAGGTTAAGACTAAACCGGAAACCTGGTAAAGAAAACATATATATGTTGGAGAAATGCATTGAATACTTAATACTCTTGATACAAGCTTTCATTAAGTTCTTTCATTTATTAACTTTTCAATATTGGGCACATTTTACTTCAATTGTAAGGCTAATATGAAGTTCAGCGCGGCATTTTAAACATAAAACAAGGCCATTATGCAAAAAGTATGGCCTTAATGAGAAAACTCGGCTTTTATGAATTTTGATTGGCTCCCCTGCTCGGCCATTATGAATCTGCTTTTTTCATTGAAAAAGTCGCCATTTTGAATTGCTGCAAGGTAGGTTTCCAAGACATTTTAAAATATGAATCTTATTTGCAATAACTCACAACAACGGAATTTCACATTAGTTAATTTTTGTTCACTTAGTTATTTACTTTTTTAGTTTGTGTGTAGTGAATTAATAAAATTGCCTTCGTTTTGCCTCAGGCTAATATGACAGTCTTAAGTCCAAAAACAAGGCCATTATGAAAACACTTAATTATTAACATTATAATATAGAGGACTGCGAATTATTACTTTTTATTTTTTAAAAACTATATGGCTGATAAATGGAACAGACCAACAAAACACAATTGAGAATAAATTTGAATGTCACAACAATGACCAAAAATGAAAGCTTAAAACAACTCTTCTTCAAGATGTTTGTAGAAATATTTCCAATTCGTGTCTTCGAATCTAAACAAAGCGGACTCAGAAAGTATTAAAATGTTTGTTTCAAAATTTCTTCCAGTTAGAGACTGGAAAATCAACATAAGTTTTATGACAAGTAATACTGATTTTTCAATGACTTTTGATAGAAAGTAAAGGTGAGAAAACGGTCTATAATTTGTAAAAATCATTGTTTCAAATTGGAGTGGATATAAAAGGGAAGGGATAATATTCTTTTATATGTTGTAATTTATAGAGAAAGGAAATGAAACAAAATAAAACAAAGAGTTCATTTTCGTATTAATATATCATTTTTTTAAACTTATTTTGAAACAGGCATATCAGTATCGAAATTTTGCAAATGTCAGCAATTCTGAACCTTCCGAAATAAGTTAATCACCCATTAGAGAGAGATTCATTCATTTGTAAAGCCAGCATTTGAAATGATCTACATTAAAGCAACGGGTGATTGATTATATATATATAAAGAACAAGAATAAATTTGTTATTACCATACGATATGATTTGACAATAGTACATTGTTTAGATGAATTTTCTTAAAATGCTTCCAACTGTTTACAGTTAACTTGAATTATTCTAGGATATATCAACTTGATTTACGAGTAGATGGTGCCGTCAGTTTAGCAGACAATGACTGAAAATCTCCATGCAGCTGTATTCTATTGTGTGCACGTATAGAAAACAACGGATAGATTTTGTTTATGGTAACAAACATTTACCTAAAGACAGATTTTGAATATCAGAAGAAAATAATAAAATGTTAAAAATGCTCATTTCTCAAAATGATGTCCGTTAAGGAGTACAATGTTTACCAACTTGTTTGATGATTGTCAAAGAGAAGTGTGTTGTTCTTTCTGAAAACAGTATAATTATGTTGCCTGTCCAGAATAATTGTATAAAATTGTGAAGTAAAACAAATGATTATATCGAATGAAAGATAAAGAGATAAAATTACAACATTTAATGGAAACTGCCCTAACTATTTACTTGTATATTTTATAATATGCATGTATCTTGTAAACGATCAAATCATGATCTTGCTTAGCTCTGGCACACCTAACTGTGCATAGATATTTTGCTGAGATACCATAAATCCATGTAAATGAATAATTATTAACTGTATTTCCATACAGTACTTCAATACTTTATTACTGTAACAAGTCAGTCAATGTTGTTTTGTTCTATAAACAGTGAACGATCGAAATTGGTAATAATACATACAAAACAGACGGCAAATATCACGAAAGAAGGTATAATAATAATCATAAATGCACCCCATCATTCTGCTGTAACGTCCATAGTTAGCTCATTGAATTTGTTCGTGTTCAACCTGATTATGATTTCCTAGGCAAATTAAAAGCTACCTTTAACAGACTATTACTTTTATTACAGTGTATTGTCTAAAATACTCTGATTGCAGGCTATTTAAATGTTTTTCAGACAGAATACTTACTACTGATTGATCCCAGTGAATATGATTTTTCGTGCCATTAGATTTCTCCTCTTTGTATAAAGGGAGGGAGAAACTGTGGTAAATACGTTATTTTTGTAGCATGTTTCGTCGTGCTTCATTACTAAAGTTCTTCAAACATAAAATATGCTGTGCTTTTATCATTTCCGTACATCATAAAAATAAATGTTCACATTAAATAAATGGAAATGGTTCGTGTATCATCACATGGAATTGTCTTACAGAAATTATAAAAGATGTAAATACATGCCAATGAGCCTTCTGTTAATACCTATTAACGTCATTTGTCATAATTGCAGTACTTGACTAAAAGTCACATGGTTATTCTTGTCTTGACTTTTATTAATTTCTACTTTGTCTTGACTTTTATTAGTTTCTACTTTGTCATAGACTTCGGATAATCAAGCGAAACTTGTATTTTTGCATTTTACTTTATTAATTTTTAACCACGGAAGTATGAAGTTGATAAATGAATTCAATAATAAAAGGTATTTAAAAACGGTTTTACACTATATAAAAAATCGCACACCAAAATATATAAAAAGATTTGATTTTGAAATACAAGTACATATGATAATAGATATCAGATATAAATCATATGCAACAGAATAAGGAAATAGAGACACTATTATATAAGAATGAAATATGCATGTGCAATGTATTTCCATCTGTATCATTAGGCAAATATGATAAAGTACAAACACATTTATAAAAATAGAAACTACCTTTATTTGTTATGGGTTGCAATGTCAGGTTATTTTACACTCATGGAAAAAGTTTTTATAGCTATAATTCCCGTATTAACATCTCGATTTTAAATTCTTACTGGCAAGTTGTTATCCTAGAAGTTACTATTTATTTACTGCTATATTCTATTACAGGTAAATTAAAAATCTTCTAATTTTGACATGTTACTTTAATTTATAGTCCCTGTGGTGAAAGGTGTGTCTGTGCTATCATTAATAAAACAACTATTCATTGTTTAAGATAATTAAAGCTTGAAATAGATAAGAGCAGGGTTTTAGAAAGAATCATGTATTTAAAATAAGCTTTTGTCATGCACTACAAGTACTGTTTTTACTGTGAGAAAAGATAGAAACCTTCAAATCATGCTGTTTTAATAAATGATGTCTTTTTTTGTTGTTGTTGCTGTGTGTATGTGTTTGCGTGCGCGCGCTAGCGCGCGTGTGTGTGCGTGTGGTTTTATTATCTAATGCATAGTAATTAAATTTTTCTGTTTTTGCAGTTATCATATGTATATGAGAGTTTAATGTATCTTTTATGACAGCAAATAAAATACAATAGTAATATCTATAATGTTTGGGAAAAAGACGTCCAGTCTGTTAAAATCTTTAACAAATAAATAATGGTTTAATACTGTATCAATGAGCTGATGTCCAAATAAAAGTTTTAGTTAATTGCCAATTATAACTCAAAATGTATTTCAGAAGACAATTTTTACCAATTGATTACAATTCAAGCATCTAGATGCTGGTTTATATTGTAATTTCTATATCTAAAATTCTTTTAAAAGAAAATAGCATCTCTATATTTATTTAATAAATTAATGATATGTTCCTTACTTTGAAATCCTAATAGTGAATTTATATTGTTTCCGCCCTTGCCGATTAATGCAAAAATTCAATGTTTTGCAAAACTTAAATATTGTATAACGATTTGAACTTATTACTGCAGTATGATCCATCACTTTTTGTTCATTCGTAACATGAAGTTATGGCATGATAAAAACGGAAACACAATACTAAATTCCTAATAGGCTGTAATTATATAAGAAGAAGTGATGATTGGAATAAACTACTAATGCAGCTTTTATTCTTAATGTGATTGTTATAAGGATTATGTAACAACCGTATTGCAAATTTTAATGGTGATATTACGCAATTCTGATCTTAAAGAATATAAAACATTAATCGTCTTTCTTGTTTCATATCAAGGTTTCAAGCTTTGAGATATTGATGTGTTTATCTGTTATTATGCGTTTTCTTTTTACATAAATTTGTCTGCATATTTTGCAACTGTTTTTATTTGGAAACTATTGCAATAAACATGCTTGAGCAGTCTGTCATTGTAATGCTTATATTGTTTTTCTTGTTGTTTTTGTTTTGGCGTACATTGCTTATTTATGCTTCCTTTTATTTTAAAATTCTTATAATTTTAAATTTAACTTCACTATAATTGTAAACAATTGTTATCATATGAGACCTAAATGTAGATACTAACTGTAAATAATGTGGATACAAAACATCTATGAATTAAACAAACCAGGGGCAATGTTTTCTTACTTGAAAGAGTTGACAAGGCAATTGGCATTGTTTTTGGAAACAAGACTTCCACAAGAATAGAAGATTAATTGTTCTCATCAAAGCTACCATTTCCGTACATCCTCCTATTCAAGGGTAACGATCAACAAATCGACATGTTTTCGTGTGAAGTTCCATTAAATGTTCTAACAGTAATATAGACCCATCTAAATGCATGACATTACAGCCAGATTTCATCTGCATATCGTATATAAATGTCATGGTCCATAATTTACTTCTTTTATGAAAACAATTACAAACCTATAAGGTTAGTAATACATAATCTCAAATAATAGAATTGTTATTAAGATAATTCTTTAAGCGTTAAGTGCATTATACAATTCATGCACTCATTTACATTCGTTTTGTAAAAAATGATGCATTTGGGCACAAAGAAGGTATTCTTACTTTGCTACGCTCTTTGTAGTGTATGATAACGCTTCGTTACTTGAACTTTATAAATTTATATGATAAAATACGCAGCCCTATTCAGACAAATTAGAATACATTCTTTTTCTTATCACTCCGATTCCGGTTACGAACTTTACAAAATCAGTTTGATGAATTTGAAATTTGCAATTTAGGAAGAAATCTTTTTCTTTCTTTTTTTTTCCCTAATGATAAAGACATGACTTTTAATTCGTTTACAATATTTCATATATACGAGGTATCAATTTGTTTTAAAAAGGACGGATATTTAGAATAAATGGAAAAGTGTTTAAAAAAACATGAATAAAAACTATAAAAAATTATGATCAATTCACATAAAACGAAGAATTCAAGTTTTAAAACATAGAAAATTGAAATTAAAATTCTAGTTACTTATTCTTTTATATGTTACATTTTTCGGTGCTTGTAAAATTTCTATAACGTTTTCTCTAATTTGGAAGAACTGACAACTGTCGTATGATCATTTCAGTCTTGCCTTGCGTTTACAATGAACTGGTTACCTCATGTAAAAGTAAAGCAATTCCCTTGGTTGTTTCTGTATTTAAATCTTAATTACATAAAAATGTGATTAACTGTTTTAAATTAGTGTTAAGGGAATACAATTGTTAACAACAAGAGAGGACTTTTAACCTTGTTGAAATGTTGTTCAGGCCTTGTTACAAGTGTCTACCATGACATGACAACGGTTATTATGTTATCTAATTCACTTACATGTAAAATTATTAATTTAAAAAGTTTATGTCAATATAGAAAAATGAACACGGAAGAAAATGTGTCAATAAGAAATAAGAAACATTTTAGGATGTTTTCAATTAATTAACTTGAGGGAAACACTACGGTAAAACTTCTCCCGTTGTTTAGTTCGTGCTAGAAGAATGTTTGTTATCAATTTAAGAATTTTCTAATGCTGTTTTCCCACGTTTGAGTCAGAGCCTTGTAAATAGGTACAAAACAAAACAAAATAAAAGAAAAAACTATTGAGATATGAATAAGTAAGAATAAGTATAATGCATGACTTTTGATAAACGGCGATATCAATTTAAATTCTGATTCTTTTAACTGTTCTTACAAAGTAAAGCGTCAGATTTACAAAAAAGTGTTCACCGAACAAAACGAGACAATTACACTCGTATGTCAAATTCTATTTATTTAGTTTAAGCTTTAAGTGTGAATTCCGCTCTTTTATTATGTGAATTGTGTATAATCTTATCAAACAGTCTCTCATTATCAAAAGGTTGTCTAGTAACTGTTGTTTCAATTTAACAAAGGTAAAGAATTAATATCGATTGTTAAACCTGTAAAACTATAATATTAAATAATATCACCATTTTTGTTTTATTTGTGAATATTTACAGTAGGGAGAATAATGTCTGTATGTAAAGTATCAAATCCATTGATTCTTAAGTACTCTTAACTATATACAAAGAACTAATGGCTTGTCCAAAACCGACCATTTCACGCGGAAATTTTCCTATTATTTTCCTTCCGTTAGAGCTCTGAGCCTTCTGTGAAAAAAGATCCTGTAGACTAAAACAATCAACTGGACCATTTTTTTAATTTAGTACGTAGCGTTCATTTTGCAATGGTTTAATGTTGATAACGTCAATTGCCATTGAACGTGTTTTTTCCACACAACAATTAATTAATTTTTTTTTATAAATTTGTAAGACAACAGTGTCGGGAGCAATCTAAATCTCAATTTCAGACATGTTTTGTCTCGATTCTGTTGCTTTCGAAATTTTCAATCTTCGGTTATAAAGAGAAAAAAAATCGCTGGTTCATAAAAGGACCACGCCATGCGGAAATATCCTGCTTTTGCAGTTGCACAAGAAGCTATGATTGTAATATTTTGCCTGGTTATCCATAGTTGTGTCAATATTCTTTGACAAGGAGACATATTTGATAACAATCATTTAAAAATCACACTAGAAACATATAAAAAAACACACTAGAAACATATATGTGTTATCCAACTTCACTTTTTCATCAGTAAGACATACACAAATTGTAGACGTCTATATTGATCTTTGTCAAGAGTTGCTTATGCAAGTAAATCTTTAATTTTTGCTTCCGAGATTTCCATTTATATTACATCTGACCTTTGTGTCAATAAATACAGTAAGAAAATTAAAACCGATAGAAAAAGTCGTATAATCATATCAGATGAAATCACGGCTTCTTGTTTGACTTGTGATCAAGATCAAAACTTGTAAGACTTTTAATCATTCATTGTAAGACTTTTAATTGGTTTCGTGCGATCGCCATCGCCACCAAATAAATTTAACAATTTAATTTAGTCAACTCTTTTATATTAGCATTATTTAAATGATTTAAATATCCATAAGAAATAAAAGTATAGAAATATTGACTATTACCTTTAAGTAGTTATACTTTTTTTTAGAATGGATAGGCTACAATTTTGCCGGATGGAATGTTTTGCAATTATTACTTTAAAGCATCATTTAAGAATAAAACATATTTTCCTGGTGCCAGTTAATGCAAACATCTTGATGGAATATAAAGGCAAGGCTCGCGCTTTTTCGAGATTCTGTCTGTATAAAGTTAGCCTTCACTTAAAGAAAACAACATTTGCAGAATGGAAACCGATACAATTCATTGACAGAATTCCTGTAAAACTACATAACACCGAGGAACCATACAAGTAAACACAGATTCGTAAAATTGTTCAGTTAAGAAATTCTTGTGAATGACAGCTGTAGTTAACCGGAAAGTTGTCTAGACATCTAGCACCAAAATTGAATTCTCTTCTTATGTATAGTTTATAGTTTTTAGTGTAGAAAAATATAGGAACCGATTTTGATTTGTTTATCTTAAACTTTATTGCATATAAGTGCATACCAAAAAATGTTGTACGAAAATTGGTGTATAGCTTTTCTGTTTTTATGTTTACATTAACATTATCTTTACATCGGTTTCAACTTTAAATGTATGCTTTAGTCTGCGACTGATCAAAATATGAGATATTACTAGATAGTCCGTGCATCAAATAAAAGACAAGAGAATGGAACTGTCAATATAATAAGCTTTTCGGCTTCTTTGAAAGTTTGTCACACCGTTGTCCAAGAGCTATAGACAAAAGGACACTAAACACGATTTCATACAAAGGTTTTCAAGCGAAGACGAAGATGTCCTATTTTCATCTCAAAATTTTCTTTAAATCGATAATCAATAAAACATCGAATTATTGAAGATAGTTATTCAAATTGACCTAAAAAAACATTCATTTGTGCAGTGTTTTGTGAAGTTAGTCTTATTTCAATTCTTCGGATGGCGTTTTCTTAACGCATCATATAATCTATGACTGATTAAATTCAATTCACCAATTGAACGTGTTGTTTTTGTAGTGCACATTTAAGTAATATTTTGCGATTGACATTATTAAAATAATCAGACAAATGAGTAAGTGAAAAATTGGTTATCAGTGATTTAAAATTGTTCTTCACATTGTATTTTGATATTGTATTTTGATCTGACAGTAATATTTCTTAGAACGAATATGTTTGCATATATATACTAATATGTATATTTGTAACAATAGCGTAGCATAATTTGGAATATATTATTTGATACTTAATTTTTGTTTACATGCAACGATTAAAGATATTTTTTTGTTTATCTGGGTAATACAGATAACTAAAGTTTTCATATGTTCCATTACGTAAATGCATTTTCTGTATATAACTGTTTATGCAACGATACGAACGTGTAGGTGCAATAACTGATTCTAATTGTCAAGATACATAAAATTTTAATTATATGAAAGGGTTAATTTTATTTATGTTTGAATCAAAATGATTTTATTAAGTAACACTTTTTGTGTAATTAGCATATCCATGCATGTTATTTCCTATTGCAATAAAAAGGGAGTAGCTGTATGTTTACCATCCAGAAATTTTTAAATCGTCAAGAAAATCAAATAAATAAATTTCAAACTCATAACTATACATACAGAAATCAGTGTATACAATTAAAGATTACTGCTTTTAAAAATACAAATAAGAAAAAGAAAAAAGAAAATTCCATTCACAAGCCCAAGAACCAACATCACTATTTTCTATTGAATTAGTTAAGAAATGGAGAATATTTTAAATAACGCTGATTGTGTTTTCAGGCTTTTAGACGTTTAATTAAAAATAATTAGTGACAAAATGGCTTCATGATGCCTATTCTACGATAATTTGATATGCATTGGGCATTAATTTTTTAAAAGTTTCCTCCTGTTTTAATCTAGTAGTTTTGATGCTACAGTTCTTAACACCAGATTCATAGGATTAGCAGATGCATTTATTCAGCGTTTCTTTCAAAATGCTTCATATATTGCACTGGTCAATTCAAGTATTTTCAATTGAAAAAGGGTTTGAAAAATAAGTCCTAAGCAGATATAAAAGCATCTAGAATTTGAAAGCTAAATTTGTCCTTGACGCGGCTCCTGTTTATATCGAAATGTCAACACAACCATTAAACTCGATGATAGTAGAAAAAAACATTCCAAAATCTATGCTCATGCAATATTGAAAATAATTATTAACTCAATATTTGTCTTCTGTACGATTACCCATACAAACCAATATAATTTAATGGTTACATTCACAAAAACTAGACAATCTGTATTTGCTAGCAAATTTTTAATCCGAATAATGATAAATACACTACGGTTTGAATAAATAGTTGAGACTCCTGTAATAGAATTTACCAATTTATTTATTATGGATTTTATCACACAACCTTGTCAGGTTTATCTTTATCATAACATGAACTCGAATCATTTTACCAATCAAAATACTTGTAATAAACGATACAACGTTCTAAAGTTTTGTTGTAATTTGGCATTGATACCACTTACTATTACAGAAAGATCACACATTTCAGACATATTTTCTTGACAAAATAGATATGGCTGTGAGTAATGAAACTTTATATTTGTAATATAGACAAACTCAATTAAACGGCACACTTCCATGATTGGAAATTAAATATTCAAAAGATATTCATCACATAAAATGCATACGTCAAAGAGCAGACTAATAATATGATTTACTCAATGTGAAAAGATGTTGAGTTGGTCGTAGATATTCATTTATGTTGCTAACAAAAAAAAGACGGCTAGCTATTTGTATTCTAGAAATTGAGAATAAGTTGCTGTTTTCATCTCAGGCAATTGATTTAACCTATACCACTAAGTGTTTCCACAGATGATTTTCATTTCTGGGTTATTAATACTTTATTCATTTTCTAAATAATGTAGTAAATCATTATTCTAACACGACCCGAATTTTTCCCTATTGAACATAGAAGAACCGAAAGTGTGTGTTATTATGCAATAAAATCACTGTTTGACGTTCTATATTTAGACATGTGACGTAATCATTATACACGTGACGTAACCACTAAAAATGTGACGCGCTGACAATAAGTACGGAAACAAATCAGACGCAATTTAGCTAATTATCATGTACGGCAGCATTTATTTGTTGATGTCGTGTTAGAATCGAAATAATATATCCAAATCGATGATTTTATTGCTTGATAACATCACTGTTTGTCGTTCGGATGCGTACATGAAATAATGTCAAAGGGGCCACCTACGAATATATTACAAACATAATGTAAAGAAGCATAGGACAAATGAAAAAATATTTCTCTGAAGCCGGATTTTTAAGCGTAATCTTTATTAAATTATTTACCGTTCGCTTTATTCAAAACTCTTTGTAAATATATATTTAACTAGTACACCATAAAGGCCTCAACAGACGGTAGGATTTAGCTGTACAGCACTAATTAGAGATAAGATGTACAATTTTCAAAGCTATACAACACTTGCATTCAGACGGTAATTCTACACTGTAAGAATCATCTGAGGCTTTCCCTATAAAGGATCCCTTTACATTGATCCTTTACATACTTTACTCACTAAATACTTTTTTTCGCCATGAGTAATGATTGAAACACCTCCATTAAAAAAATATATATACATTTTTTTAATGTGAGGCATGACCGAGACTCAAACCTGGGACCCTCGAATTACCGTACTACGACTCAACTGACTAAGCTATCTGGCCGCCTACAAACTACCTCCCCTCCCCTAATTAGAGAACAATTCAATACCGTGACATAATCATTTTCGGAATAATTTGGGATTCGAACATATTTTAACACAACTTTGGGTCTCATGAAGAGTTTTTCAACATCATTTTTATCCCATCTTACTACTATGTTTACCTTTTAGCCCTAATTGTACTGGAATTTCATTCATTACACCCATTATCAGGAGATAATTTGGTTATCTGTTACTTGTCATTGTGGGAGGTCTATAAAAATCAGTACGACAAGATTTTCAAAATAGAACATGTCCTATCCCTTACATCTAGACATAAGGTTTCCGAAATCAAGAAATAGTAGCCTTCACACATTAAGATTTGTCTGTACATCTTAGTTTTAATTGGTGTTGTACTTCAAAATCCTACCGTCTGTTGAGGCCTTAAGATTTTGTTACCAAACACCTCAACGCTAAACTAACATCAAAAACATTATTCACATACTTCGCATGTAACATACACTTTCTTATCGTTGCCAAAATAATATATCTAGACTCAGAGGAAACTTGAAATTGATTCAATTAATGAGATCATTAGTTATTAGTATTAAATTATAGTTGTATGTCTGTCACCTGTGACATTTCAAGAAATGTATGATTATAAGTCTCTTTAAATGTCGAATGATGTAAAATATAAAAGGTAGTATCAACAAGGGAGGTTAAGACTAAACCGGAAACCTGGTAAAGAAAACATATATATGTTGGAGAAATGCATTGAATACTTTTTACTCTTGATACAAGCTTTCATTAAGTTCTTTCATTTATTAACTTTTCAATATTGGGCACGTTTTACTTCAATTGTAAGGCTAATATGAAGTTCAGCGCGGCATTTTGAACATAAAACAAGGCCATTATGCAAAAAGTATGGCCTTAATGAGAAAACTCGGCTATTATGAATTTTGATTGGCTCCCCTGCTCGGCCATTATGAATCTGCTTTTTTCATTGAAAAAATCGCCATTTTGAATTGCTGCAAGGTAGGTTTCCAAGACATTTTAGAATATGAATCTTATTTGCAATAACTCACAACAACGGAATTTCACATTAGTTAATTTTTGTTCACTTAGTTATTAACATTTTGAGTTTGTGTGTAGTAAATTAATAAAATTGCCTTCGGCCTCAGGCTAATATGACAGTCTTCAGTCCAAAAACAAGGCCATTATGAAAACACTTAATTATTAACATTATAATATAGAGGACTGCGAATTATTACTTTTTATGCCCCCCTTCGAAGAAGAGGGGGTATATTGTTTTGCTAATGTCGGTCTGTCTGTCGGTCTGTCTGTCGGTCCGTCGGTCTGTCGGTCTGTCCGTCGGTAGACCACATGGTTTCCGCTGATTATCTTGAAAAGTATTTATCACAAAGTCTTCATATTTCACATAGTGATTGGTCATAACTAGTAGATGACCCCTATTGATTTTGGGGTCACTAGGTCAAAGGTCAAGGTCACAGGGACCTTTAATGTCAAAATGGTTTCCGCTGATTATCTTAAAAAGTATGTATCACAAAGTCTACATATTTCACACAGTGATTGGTCATTACTAGTAGATGACCCCTATTGATTTTAGGATCACTAGGTCAAAGGTCAAGGTCACAGGGGCCTTAAATTTCAAAATGGTTTCCGCTGATTATCTTGAAAAGTATGTATCACAAAGTCTTCATACTTCAAATAGTGATTGGTCATCACTAGTAGATGACCCCTATTGATTTTGGGGTCACTAGGTCAAAGGTCAAGGTCACAGGGACCTTAAAATATCAAAATGGTCATCACTAGTAGATGACCCCTATTGATTTTGGGGTCACTAGGTCAAAGGTCAAGGTCACAGGGGCCTTTAATGTCAAAAGTGTTTCTGCTGATTATCTTGAAAAGTGTTCATCACAAAGTCTACATATTTCTCACAGTGATTTGTCATTACTAGTAGATGACCCCTATTGATTTTAGGATCACTAGGTCAAAGGTCAAGGTCACAGGGGCCTTAAATGTCAAAATGGTTTCCGCTGATTATCTTGAAAAGTATGTATCACAAAGTCTTCATACTTCAAATAGTGATTGGTCATCACTAGTAGATGACCCCTATTGATTTTGGGGTCACTAGGTCAAAGGTCAAGGTCACAGGGACCTTAAAATATCAAAATGGTCATCACTAGTAGATGACCCCTATTGATTTTGGGGTCAGTAGGTCAAAGGTCAAGGTCACAGGGGCCTTTAATGTCAAAAGTGTTTCTGCTGATTATCTTGAAAAGTATTCATCACAAAGTCTTCATATTTCACCTAGTTATTGGTCATTAGTAGTAGATGACCTCTATTGATTTAGGGGTCATTTGGTCACATGGGCCTTAAATGTCATAATGGTTTCTGTTGATTTTTCCATAATTGAACACTTCCATGTACCCATTTTTGGCAAGTTTCTGTAATAAAATTACCAATTATGTGAGTCAATGGCTAGAAAGGGGGGTATATGTGTCGTTCGACATTCTTGTTATTTTTTAAAAACTATATGGCTGATAAATGGAACAGACCAACAAAACACAATTGAGAATAAATTTGAATGTCACAACAATGACCAAAAATGAAAGTTTAAAACAACTCTTCTTCAAGATGTTTGTAGAAATATTTCCAATTCGTGTCTTCGAATCTAAACAAAGCGGACTCAGAAAGTATTAAAATGTTTGTTTCAAAATTTTTTCCAGTTAGAGACTGGAAAATCAACATAAGTTTTAAGACAAGTAAAACTGCATTTTTTCAATGACTTTTGATAGAAAGTAAAGGTGAGAAAACGGTCTATAATTTGTAAAAATCATTGTTTCAAATTGGACTGGATATAAAAGGGAAGGGATAATATTCTTTTATATGTTGTAATTTATAGAGAAAGGAAATGAAACAAAATAAAACAAAGAGTTCATTTTCGTATTAATATATCATTTTTTTAAACTTATTTTGAAACAGGCATATCAGTATCGAAATTTTGCAAATGTCAGCAATTCTGAACCTTCCGAAATAAGTTAATCACCCATTAGAGAGAGATTCATTCATTTGTAAAGCCAGCATTTGAAATGATCTACATTAAAGCAACGGGTGATTGATAATAATATATATATAGAACAAGAATAAATTTGTTATTACCATACGATATGATTTGACAATAGTACATTGTTTAGATGAATTTTCTTAAAATGCTTCCAACTGTTTACAGTTAACCTGAATTATTCTAGGATATATCAACTTGATTTACGAGTAGATGGTGCCGTCAGTTTAGCAGACAATGACTGAAAATCTCCATGCAGCTGTATTCTATTGTGTGCACGTATAGAAAACAACGGATAGATTTTGTTTATGGTAACAAACATTTACCTAAAGACAGATTTTGAATATCAGAAGAAAATAATAAAATGTTAAAAATGCTCATTTCTCAAAATGATGTCCGTTAAGGAGTACAATGTATACCAACTTGTTTGATGATTGTCAAAGAGAAGTATGTTGTTCTTTCTTTCTGAAAACAGTATAATTATGTTGCCTGTCCAGAATAATTGGATAAAATTGTGAAGTAAAACAAATGATTATATCGAATGAAAGATAAAGAGATAAAATTACAACATTACAACATTCAATGGAATCTGCCCTTACAATTTACTTATATATTTTATAATATGCATGTATCTTGTAAACGATCAAATCATGATCGTCCTTAGCTCTGGTACACTAACTGTGCATAGATATTTTGCTGAGATACCATAAATCCGTGTAAATGAATAATTATTAACTGTATTGGTAATAATACATACAAAACAGACGGCAAATATCATGAAAGACGGTATAATAATAATCATAAATGCACCCCATCATTCTGTTGTAACGTCCATAGTTAGCTCATTGAATTTGTTCGTGTTCAACCTGATTATGATTTCCTAGGCAAATTAAAAGCTACCTTTAACAGACTATTACTTTTATTACAGTGTATTGTCTAAAATACTCTGATTGCAGGCTATTTAAATGTTTTTCAGACAGAATACTTACTACTGATTGATCCCAGTGAATATGATTTTTCGTGCCATTAGATTTCTCCTCTTTGTATAAAGGGAGGGAGAAACTGTGGTAAATACGTTATTTTTGTAGCATGTTTCGTCGTGCTTCATTACTAAAGTTCTTCAAATATAAAATATGCTGTGCTTTTATCATTTCCGTACATCATAAAAATAAATGTTCACATTAAATAAATGGAAATGGTTCGTGTATCATCACATGGAATTGTCTTACAGTAATTATAAAAGATGTAAATACATGCCAATGAGCCTTCTGTTAATACCTATTAACGTCATTTGTCATAATTGCAGTACTTGACTAATAGTCACATGGTTATTCTTGTCTTGACTTTTATTAATTTCTACTTTGTCTTGACTTTTATTAGTTTCTACTTTGTCAAAGACTTCGAATAATCAAGCGAAACTTGTATTTTTGCATTTTACTTTATTAATTTTTAACCACGGAAGTATGAAGTTGATAAATGAATTCAATAATAAAAGGTATTTAAAAACGGTTTTACAATATATAAAAAATCGCACACCAAAATATATAAAAAGATTTGATATTGAAATACAAGTACATATGATAATTGATATCAGATATAAATCATATGCAACAGAATAAGGAAATAGAGACACTATTATATAAGAATGAAATATGCATGTGCAATGTATTTCCATCTGTATCATTAGGCAAATATGATAAAGTACAAACACATTTATAAAAATAGAAACTACCTTTATTTGTTATGGGTTGCAATGTCAGGTTATTTTACACTCATGGAAAAAGTTTTTATAGCTATAATTCCCGTATTAACATCTCGATTTTAAATTCTTACTGGCAAGTTGTTATCCTAGAAGTTACTATTTATTTACTGCTATATTCTATTACAGGTAAATTAAAAATCTTCTAATTTTGACATGTTACTTTAATTTATAGTCCCTGTGGTGAAAGGTGTGTCTGTGCTATCATTAATAAAACAACTATTCATTGTTTAAGATAATTAAAGCTTGAAATAGATAAGAGCAGGGTTTTAGAAAGAATCATGTATTTAAAATAAGCTTTTTGTCATGCACTACAAGTACTGTTTTACTGTGAGAAAAGATAGAAACCTTCAAATCATGCTGTTTTAATAAATGATGTCTTTTTTTGTTGTTGTTGCTGTGTGTATGTGTTTGCGTGCGCGCGCTAGCGCGCGTGTGTGTGCGTGTGGTTTTATTATCTAATGCATAGTAATTAAATTTTTCTGTTTTTGCAGTTATCATATGTATATGAGAGTTTAATGTATCTTTTATGACAGCAAATGAAATACAATAGTAATATCTACATGTATAATGTTTGGGAAAAAGACGTCCAGTCTGTTAAAATCTTTAACAAATAAATAATGGTTTAATACTGTATCAATGAGCTGATGTCCAAATAAAAGTTTTAGTTTATTGCCAATTATAACTCAAAATGTATTTCAGAAGACAATTTTTATCAATTGATTACAATTCAAGCATCTAGATGCTGGTTTATTTGTAATTTCTATATCTAAAATTCTTTAAAAGAAAATAGCATCTCTATATTTATTTAATAAATTAATGATATGTTCCTTACTTTGAAATCCTAATAGTGAATTTATATTGTTTCCGCCCTTGCCGATTAATGCAAAATTCAATGTTTTGCAAAACTTAAATATTGTATAACGATTTGATCTTATTACTGCAGTATGATCCATCACTTTTTGTTCATTCGTAACATGAAGTTATGGCATGATAAAAACGGAAACACAATACTAAATTCCTAATAGGCTGTAATTATATAAGAAGAAGTGATGATTGGAATAAACTACTAATGCAGCTTTTATTCTTAATGTGATTGTTATAAGGATTATGTAACAACCGTATTGCAAATTTTAATGGTGATATTACGCAATTCTGATCTTAAAGAATATAAAACATTAATCGTCTTTCTTGTTTCATATCAAGGTTTCAAGCTTTGAGATATTGATGTGTTTATCTGTTATTATGCGTTTTCTTTTTACAGAAATTTGTCTGCATATTTTGCAACTGTTTTATTTGGAAACTATTGCAATAAACATGCTTGAGCAGTCTGTCATTGTAATGCTTATATTGTTTTTCTTGTTGTTTTTGTTTTGGCGTACATTGCTTATTTATGCTTCCTTTTATTTTAAAATTCTTATAATTTTAAATTTAACTTCACTATAATTGTAAACAATTGTTATCATATGAGACCTAAATGTAGATACTAACTGTAAATAATGTGGATACAAAACATCTATGAATTAAACAAACCAGGGGCAATGTTTTCTTACTTGAAAGAGTTGACAAGGCAATTGGCATTGTTTTTGGAAACAAGACTTCCACAAGAATAGAAGATTAATTGTTCTCATCAAAGCTACCATTTCCGTACATCCTCCTATTCAAGGGTAACGATCAACAAATCGACATGTTTCGTGTGAAGTTCCATTAAATGTTCTAACAGTAATATAGACCCATCTAAATGCATGACATTACAGCCAGATTTCATCTGCATATCGTATATAAATGTCATGGTCCATAATTTACTTCTTTTATGAAAACAATTACAAACCTATAAGGTTAGTAATACATAATCTCAAAAAATAGAATTGTTATTAAGAGAATTCTTTAAGCGTTAAGTGCATTATACAATTTATGCACTTATTTACATTCGTTTTGTAAAAAATGATGCATTTGGGCACAAAGAAGGTATTCTTACTTTGCTACGCTCTTTGTAGTGTATGATAACGCTTCGTTACTTGAACTTTATAAATTTATATGATAAAATACGCAGCCCTATTCAGACAAATTAGAATACATTCTTTTTCTTATCACTCCGATTCCGGTTACGAACTTTACAAAATCAGTTTCATGAATTTGAAATTTGCAATTTAGAAAGAAATTTTTTTTTTTTCATTTTTTTTTTCTAATGATAAAGACATGACTTTTAATTCGTTTACAATATTTCATATATACGAGGTATCAATTTGTTTTAAAAAGGACGGATATTTAGAATAAATGGAAAAGTGTTTAAAAAAACATGAATAAAAACTATAAAAAAAATATGATCAATTCACATAAAACGAAGAATTCAAGTTTTAAAACATAGAAAATTGAAATTAAAATTCTAGTTACTTATTTTTTTATATGTTACATTTTTCGGTGCTTGTAAAATTTCTATAACGTTTTCTAATTTGGAAGAACTGACAACTGTCGTATGATCATTCAGTCTTGCCTTGCGTTTACAATGAACTGGTTACCTCATGTAAAAGTAAAGCAATTCCCTTGGTTGTTCTGTATTTAAATCTTAATTACATAAAATGTGATTAACTGTTTTAAATTAGTGTTAAGGGAATACAATTGTTAACAACAAGAGAGGACTTTTAACCTTGTGAAATGTTGTTCAGGCCTTGTTACAAGTGTCTACCATGACATGACAACGGTTATTATGTTATCTAATTCACTTACATGTAAAATTATTAATTTTCAAAGTTTATGTCAATATAGAACAATGAACACGGAAGAAAAATGTGTCAATAAGAAATAAGAAACATTTTAGGATGTTTTCAATTAATTAACTTGAGGGAAACATTACGGTAAAACTTCTCCCGTTGTTTAATTCGTGCTAGAAGAATGTTTGTTATCAATTTAAGAATTTTCTAATGCTGTTTCCCACGTTTGAGTCAGAGCCTTGTAACTAGGTACAAAACAAAACAAAATAAAAGAAAAACTATTGAGATATGAATAAGTAAGAATAAGTATAATGCATGACTTTTGATAAACGGCGATATCAATTTAAAATCTGATTCTTTTAAATTAAACCTTCATTTAACTGTTCTTACAAAGTAAAGCGTCAGATTTACAAAAAAGTGTTCACCGAACAAAACGAGACAATTACACTCGTATGTCAAATTCTATTTATTTAGTTTAAGCTTTAAGTGTGAATTTCGCTCTTTTATTATGTGAATTGCGTATAATCTTATCAAACATTCTCTCATTATCAAAAGGTTGTCTAGTAACTGTTGTTTCAATTTAACAAAGGTAAAGAATTAATATCGATTGTAAAACCTGTAAAACTATAATATTAAATAATATCACCATTTTTGTTTTATTTGTGAATATTTACAGTAGGGAGTATAATGTCTTTTATGTAAAGTATCAAATCCATTGATTCTTAAGTACTCTTAACTATATACAAAGAACTAATGGCTTGTCCAAAACCGACCATTTCACGCGGAAATTTTCCTATTATTTTCCTTCCGTTAGAGCTCTGAGCCTTCTGTGAAAAAAGATCCTGTAGACTAAAACAATCAACTAGACCATTTTTTTAAATTTAGTACGTAGCGTTCATTTTGCAATGGTTTAATGTTGATAACGTCAATTGCCATTGAACGTGTTTTTTCCACACAACAATTAATTAATTTTTTTATGAATTTGTAAGACAACAGTGTCGGGAGCAATCTAAATCTCAATTTCAGACATGTTTTGTCTCGATTCTGTTGCTTTCGAAATTTTCAATTTTCGGTTATAAAGAGAAAAAAAATCGCTGGTTCATAAAAGGACCACGCCATGCGGAAATATCCTGCTTATTGCTCCGCGCCCACAGGCGCGGAGCTATTTGTGTTTACTATTTTTTTTGTCCATGGGCCCGGATTTGAGCAATAAATCCTTTCGATTAACAGCTAAAAGTAAATCCGCATTCAAGAACTCCTTTCGATTTCTATATTGGTTTCCCCGTCGTTGATTCGCAGCATGTCATATTAATGAATGAGAACCGGAAAACAGTTCTGCTGTTACATAAATTCGAAAGCTATAAATAGCTTTACATGTTTTGATTTTTGACACTTAGGTTATAAATTTGTTATTTCCCTTTTTAATAGTACATGAAATTATAATTTGTTACATTTTGAAATACATTTACACACAGCATATCAAGTATACTATTAGTGATTGAATTTGTCAATATAAAGAAGATTTAAGGCAAAAGATTTTAACAATTTTGCTTTTGATAATCATTTTTAATTTATATTTATGAAATTAAATGTTTAATAATAACATGTTGATATATTGGTTGTTTTGAAATAATTAAACTTTTGTATATAAAGTTACATTTCATTAGCGTCATTGGTACAGCATACCACTTTGTGATAATGGTATACATGTTTGGGGGTCCGTACTCGACAGCGAAAGCTGCCTTTTGTAGCATTACGAGCGGATGGACCCTCATTAAGGTGATTCCGCTTTGTCAGCCAAGTTTGTTTTCACAAAGTCTGTGCAAATTGAAAGTAGGCCAAAATTCATATAACAACAAAGCTCACATTGTTATATGATGAGCCATTTGCAAGTACACTTCCAATTCTATGTTTTAAAGACTATTTTACACAAAAATAAAAATGATAACAATAAGAAATTTACCTTGAATGGGCTATATTTCTGAAGACCAAAAACATTCTGTTGCAAATCTTTATGCACATTTCATGAATGGCAAAATCCAGTTTAAAATCTATTTTAGTGCAAACAAATGCTATTTTTTGCAGAAAATACAAAAAACTTAAAAAAAACCATAAATCTTAGGAAAGTAGTTTATCTGACCTTGAAAAAACATGGCCTCCATGACATGTGTAAAAAAGTAGTACCATGAAAATAAACATCATTTACCTATTTCTTGTGTACATGACAAACAGACACACTTCACTGTTACACATAAAAAGGTTAGATTTTAAAGTTTGATTGTGTTTTCATTTTAATTGTAGTTCATAAGGCTATAAATGATGATTGTTTTCTTGCACTACTTTTTTACAAAAAAATAATGGAGGCCATGTGCTTAGAAGGACATGAGATACTGATTTATTTGGAGTTAAGTTTTGAAAGATTTTTGTATTTGCTGCAAAAAAATAGCTTTTGTTGGCACTAAAACAAACTTTTAAAAGGATTTTGCCATTCATGTAATGTGCATAGCACTTTGCAACAGAATGTTTTTGGTCTTCAGAAATGTAGCACATTCAAGGTAAATATTCTTATTGTTATCATTTTTATTTTTGTTTATAATTGTCCTTAAAATATAAACCTGGAAGTGTATTTTCAAATGGTTCATCATTTTACAATAAGAGCTTTGTTGTTATATGAATTTTGGCCTACTGTCACTTGGGACAGACTTTAGTTAAAACAAACATGGCTGGCAAATCGGAATCACCTAAAGCATAGGCTATAGATAGATATCATGACAACAACAGAAACTTTGATCTGCAGTTTGAACATGAAGTGTAATGTTTTTTATGAATGGTTTTAAAGCAATTCAACAAAAATATATAATTATATTGATCTCCCTAAAAATTAATTAAGTATAATTATGCAAAAAATGGTTTACAAATCATTCGGAAAAAATCTACAATAGTACTTAATCTGAATATAACATGACCTGTGCGTAGGAATAATTTGGTAAGGTATCTGTAATGAGCACATTTTTTTGCGCGGAGCTTCTCAATTGTTGCATTGCAGCAACATTTGTACTTGTATTTCCTTGGCTTGGCTTTGGTCCTTATTCTATGTAAGGGAGACCCCCCAAACTAATCCACGATGATGGACTCGAATAATGCAGTAAGCTTTCACAACCCATGGTGATAGACCTTTTTGGGGGTTCTTATCGCAATATAACCCACGGTGATGGCATCAAGGACTGTAGTAAAGTTCACATGAACCACGATGATAGTGCATTTTGGGGGTTCTTATCGCAATAGAACTCCCGGTGATGGCCTCAAAGAATGCAGTAAATCTTACACAACTCATGATTAAAGGCCATTTTAGAGGGGTCTTATCGCAATAAAACCCCAAGTGAAGGTCTCAAGAAATGAAGTAAAGCTCGCACAACACATTGTGATGGAACTTTTTGAAGGTTCTTATCACAAAAACACACACGGTGATGGTCTCAGTTGATGGCCTCAAAAAATGCAGTTAAGCTCACACAACTCACGGTGATACGGTTTTCTTGCGGTTCTTATCGCATTAAAGCCATGGTGATGGCCCCATGGAATACAGTCAAGGTCACACAACTCACGCTGATAGAGCTTTTTCTGGGTTCCTATCTCAATACAACCCACGTTGATGGCCTTAAGGAATGTAGAAAAGTTCACACAACTCAAGGTTATTGTTTTTAGGGGTTCTTATCCCAATAGAACCCCCGTTAAAGGCCTCAAGGAATGAAGTAAAGCTCACACAACTCATTGAGATTGAGAAGGTGTTTGCCTCAAGGAATGCAATAAAGCTCAAACAACAAACGGTGATATGCATTTTAGAGAGTTCTGATCGCAAATAAGCCCCGATGACAGCCTGTTGGAATGCAGTAAAGATCACACAACCCCCTGTGAAGTGCTTTGAGTAAGGTTTTTATTGCAAGTAAACCCACGCTGATAGTCTCAAGGAATGCAGTAAATCTCACATAACCCACGGTCATAGGCGCTGTCACAATAGAACCCAAGATGATGGCCTAAAAATGCAGTAAAGCTTACGCAACCCGCGGTGATAGGCCTTTTTGGGTTTCTTTTATCGCAATAAAACCCACGGTGATGGCCTCAAATAATGCAGTAAAGCTCACAGAACCAACGGTGATAGGCCTTTTTGGGGTCCTTATCGCAATAGAATCCACGATGATGGCCTTAAGGAATGCAATAAAGATCACACATGAAACCCACGTTGATAGCCTAAGGTAATACAGTAAAGCTCGTACAACCTACGGTGATAGGCCTTTAAGAGGTTTCTTATAATAATAAAACGCATAGCTTCTCAGAATAAGTAACGCTTACACAAAACTACGGTGACAGGCCTTTAAAAGGGTTTCTTTTGCAATTAAAGCCACAGTGATAGCCTCGGGGAATACAGTAAAGGTAACACAACTTACACAACCTACGGTTATCGGCCTTTTAGAGGGTTATCATCGTAGTCAGTTTTAGATTTACGGAAGTGCTAGTGGTTATCACAGTATTTTTCAAAACTTTACATTAGTAGTTCATGTTATCACCGGGGTTAACTTGAACTAAACGATATTAAAACAATTTTATTCGACAAGACATAATCCTAAAATTCAGACTTTTACAAAACAGATCATCATACAAAATTTAATATTATCATTAAAAGTTTTGTAAATACAACTGTTTTCATAAGGAGCCTATTTATTTTCAAATTGCCGTTTTTTAATCGATTATCAATTGCAATAAAACATCGAATTAATGAAGATGCTTATTCAATCTAACCTGACACATTTTTCTACTTCATCGCGTACCCGGGAGAATTTTGCAGGTGTGCAATGACGTAGTATCTTACTATTGAGTATTGTGGGAAGTTGGTTCTATTTCAACTCCTTGTATGACATTTTCTTAACACATCAGTTGATCTATGACTGATTAAATTCAATTCACCAATTGAATGTATTGTTTTATTGGACTGACTTAATTGGCATTTTTTTGCGACTGGCATGATCGAAATAATCTTACACAGGAATGCATGAAAAATTGTTCATGAATGACTTTAAGACGCCCATTACATTGCGCGTTTTGTTATCGTCTCTAAATTGAAACTTCCATTTCTTAGCACAATGTTTTTATGTTCATATACATATCAGAAAAATAATCATAATATTACTTTCCAGAAAAGAGAACTTTTGTCTATCCTTGGTTTAAGGAAATATTTGTTCAACACGATGTTGTTTTTTAAATAAATATTGATTTTATAAGACCTTCTGTTAGTATGGGTATTACTGGTAACCTAAGTTTTCCTAAGAATGTTATGTAACTTTAACAATCGTATGTTCTGTATGTAATTGTTTATGCAACGAAACTAATGTCTTGGTTTGAGACAGTAACTGATTCTACCTATGCGATAAGTCCGCATCCAGATCAGCCGGGACAAAGCCGTCCGATCATGTGCACACCTAGCTCAGCCGAGACAAGGCCGTCCGATCATATGCACACCTAAATCAGCCGAGACAAGGCCGTCCAATTATATGCACACCTAGATGAGCCGGAACAAGACTGTCCGATAATATACACACCTAACTCAGCCGGGACAATGCTGTCGGATAATATGCACACCTAGATCAGCCGGGACAAGGCCGTCCGATTATATGCAAACTTAGATCAGCC
The DNA here is from genome assembly GCF_026571515.1 of Ruditapes philippinarum. Classification (NCBI taxonomy): domain Eukaryota; kingdom Metazoa; phylum Mollusca; class Bivalvia; order Venerida; family Veneridae; genus Ruditapes; species Ruditapes philippinarum. The sequence continues at coordinate 24,815 of NW_026860578.1, read as the reverse complement.
GGGACAAGACTGTCCGATTATATGCAAACATAGATCAGTCGAGACAAGACCGTCCGATCATGTGCACACCTAGATCAGCCGTGACATCTGATTATATACACACCTAGATCAGCCAGGACAATGCTGTCCGATAATATGCACACCTAGATCAGCCGGGCAAGGCCGTCCGATTATATGCACAGCTGGATCAGCCGACACAAGGTCGTCCGATTATATGCACACCTAGATCAGCCAGAACAATGCTGTCCGATAATATGCACACCTAGATCAGCCGGGCAAGGCCGTCCGATTATATGCATAGCTAGATCAGCCGACACAAGGTCGTCCGATTATATGCACACCTAGATCAGCCAGGACAATGCTGTCCGATAATATGCACACCTAGATCAGCCGGGCAAGGCCGTCCGATTATATGCACAGCTAGATCAGCCGACACAAGGTCGTCCGATTATATACACACCTAGATCAGCCAGGACAATGCTGTCCGATTATATGCACACCTAGATCAGCCGGGCAAGGCCGTCCGATTATATGCACAGCTAGATCAGCAGACACAAGGTCGTCCGATTATATGCACACCAAGATCAGCCAGGAATAGGCCGTCCGATCATGTGCACACCTAGATCAGCCAGGAAAATGCCGTCCGTTGACGTAATGATAACGGTAATATTAATAATAAGAGAATACAATTATTATGAATTATATGTCATTGCAAACTATTAAATAGTAATTATCAAACGTTCATTATTTACTTTCCATTATCTTATCGTGAAAAAGGGCTTATAACGAAATAAATTGTTTTTATTATCATTTGTAACGATCGACTGCGGTTCAGCTAGTGCTCTTCGTGGACTGAATGAAAATATTTTTAAAATATCGGAAACATTTTTGAATGAACTGCTATCAATTATGCGAATATTTACATTTCCAAAGTACATTGAACCATGGCTATGCATTGAATATATCAATAGCATTGGCTGTGCTAAAAAGGCACTTCAAAGAAGTCGACATGTTTACTTTTAATGAAAGGAATTACTGATGTATACTTCCGGTGAAGAAACTTAATTGTGGACTTATCTTAATAATTTATTGTTGCTTCGGATATTTCTACTCTTTATTTATGAAACTGCTTCCTGAATATTTGAATGAATTATAGAGAATATGTACTTTAAGCCATAATTGAATTGAATAAAAGAGGTTTCATGCATTTTTTCTGCGCATTATTATCTAAAGAAGCACGGCATGAGTAGTACTCTTGCTTTAAGGTACATGTATATCAGTCATGTTTTGATTATAAAATTGCTAGTGCCGTCATTCCATTAAGCTGTTTTAAAATTGCGCCCTGCATATTACAAAACGTGCAAGGCAGCTTTAAAGCTACGTCATTTACGTTTTGATAATAAAACAACCAGGGCCGTCATTGCATTAAGCTATTTTACATTGCGCCCTGTGTCTCGGATATTACAAATTGTGCAACAACAGCCACAAGAATGCTTGTTTCGTCCTTCGTCAGTGTAAACCTGCATGCGCAGTTTTTATCCAAGAATAAAAAAACCACGAACACTTTAGACAAAAACAAAACAAAACCATGCATTGCTGTTATTGCTGGTTGTGTTGTTATTTCATATATAAACTGTTTATAGTCTTGTGACACTTTCTACTCGCGTTACATTGATACCACCCAAAAGAAACACACGCTGTCTTTAAAGAGTGTAGCCTGTTTTTTTTAACTGCAATATTAACTAATTTCATTACTGTGCATTTAAACAAAGATGAAGTGTAATCACATACTTATTTAGTAATAGATCAGTATTTCTCACGATCACACTGGGCGCTTCCGATACCAGGCCTACGTGTACTAAAATCTTATACAATAAATGCATTTTAATTTTGATATAAATCATATTCCGTACAGCTTTACTGTATTCCTTTCTTTTCCTACTAATTAAAAAAGCCCCAGATTTACTGAGAACCAAGACAAACATCATAGTTTGGTAATGGGAAAAGTATATTTTAGTAAACGATCACTATTCGGTGTGAAAAGCAATATTTTACTCACTTTCGGCGAAGAAAAATTCGCTTAATTATAGATATTTCAATGTTTTATATTTTTGTCGTGATAGAAAATCAAGAACTATTATTAGCTTGACAACAGTGTTAAACAATATAAAATAAGCTGCCTTAGATCATCATGAGAAACATCTAAATGAGTTTTTTTCTTAGAGATTTTGGATTTTTTGGATTCATCACCATGTTGTATAACTGACTTTTATGCTTCAATTATTAATAAGCTATGTACATGCACGTTGCTATTATCTTTTATCAGCACAGAATTATTCCGTATGTAGGCACACTTGAACCTAGACTTAAAATAATAACATAAAACAATCTCTTCATCACTTGCAATGTAATTTACTGAATAGGGTCCATTGATATCTCTTGTTTTAAATAAATTTCTTCTGATTAAAAGTAGCAAAATACAAATAAATGTTTCCAAATTTTAGTAAGATACCTTTAATTGCTATATATAACACATTTCTCAGGCTATCGTTTATCACTCTCAACATCAATCGCCTTATCACTGTTTTTACTTTGTGGATATCTCAAAACAAAGTCATATAAAAGTTAAAATACGGTCACGTAGTAGTTATTTGACACTTTGACACGAGTTAATGGCAAAGGCGATTCGGTGATAGATTATATGTTCCGGATTTGCGGCAGAAGATAAATGAGAATTTCTAACGAAACGCTGTAAAAACATTAACACCCAACTTGTCTATGACGAGGTCTTTTTGTTCTGATGTATAGTTTTTTACGTCTGTGGTACGTAAATACTGATTACACTCTTACATGTAATATATTAAAGTTATTGTTCTTCCACTTTTTTATGATATGCAGTACAAAAGTCATGGATACATAGAAAAACAACAAAAAATCAAACAATTTGTATTTTTTAAAAATGGACTGTTTTGACCACAGGCTTCCATTATAGTTATAAGGTAAAAATCAGAAGCAAACCAATTTGATCTTAATGAAGAATTTAAATAAGGGTTTATAATTCTAAAGGTATTCTTGCTGTAATGCTTCCCGCTAAAACATTATAACATCGGCAAAAATCGTAGCAAATCGGTTACTTCCGGAACTTTAATTTTTCAAAATCTTGGGCATTAGATTATTTACAATCAATCATCCTTTATCGCTTTGTACTAAATTTAGGTTATGAACCAATACCGAAGATTGTGAATAATAACGTTCCGGAAATGACCGATTTATCACGATATTGGAATTTTTTGGCGGGAAGCATTACAGAAAGATTACCTGAAATTATTGCCAATAAGCTGATAAAAAAGAAAAGAAAATATCTGTTTTAAAGATTTCTTAGGATAATGAACCCTTAAAGCATTTCGTATCTCAGAAATCAATATTTTTTTAATTCTTTACAAAGGTCAAATATATGTTTAATGATACTTTTATAATAGATTTAGAGCTTAAACAATAGAAGAAAGTATCATTGAACATGCAATAATATCTCGTTAAGGTAGCAAAATTTAAACAAAGTAATTATTCAAATTGTCAAAAAGGACTAATTTTAAGATAGTTCATGTATATGGCCAATGAGTATCCTTTTGAATACCAAAAAATAAAATGTTTTTGAGAACAAATATATGATAGCATTTCTGAAGCTTTATGAATCTTAAAATTATGTACGATCTAGAAATATTGGGGCTGTATTTAAATAATCTATAACATGTCCGCTGAAATGTCCTTTCATATTTAGTGAGTCATTGCTCTGATTTAATGGCTAAAAATCAGAAATAGTTTGCCATATTGCATCCATGGATGTGAAAATAAGACCAAAGAAAGTGAACGCTTTCATGTTATCTTTATTTTTGGTTTATTTATTTTACAGAGGGACATCTGTAGAAGGTAGACAAAACATCTCGGTACAAACGACCATACCTCTTCGACAGGAGCACGTGTTACACCCATCCAGTGCCTTGAACGAATCATTTTCATTGTATGTGGCGTTTCCGTATGTACACGTTACTTAAACAACAAGCAAAACAATATTATATTCATACTAATATTTGACAACAGACAAAAAATATGACATTTTCTTTCCATAAACAGATTCTAACAAAAAGAATATCATTTTAACTCGTCTGTTTCGAAGAAAACGTCGAGTTATTATGATCGTTGCGGTATTGCCGTCGTCGTCGTGGAACAAACTTTTATGTACCTTTTGTAGGCTAAATCTTAGTGTAAATGGCACAGTTTATGACATACTGTTTTATGGATTATGATTAACAGGTAGGCAAAATCTTAGTGTACATGCTACGGATTATGATTTACCTTTTGGAAGACAAAATCTTAGTGTAAATGCTACGGATTATGATTTACCTTTTGGTAGAAAAAGTCTTAGTGTACATGCTACGGATTATGATTTGCAAAATCTAAGTGTACGTACATGCTACGGATTATGAAATACCTTATGGTAGGCAAAATCTTAGTGTAAATGCTACGGATTATGAAATTACCTTTTGGTAGACAAAATCTTAGTGTACATGCTACGGCCCCGTTAGTGCAGAAACAGTTGTTACATCCATCACTGGAGGGAAAATGATCACCACTTTTGCGAATTATCCCATCATAATCGCAGTCCAGTAGAGCTGCAAAGAGATAGATTTTTTTTTCATCCATACAAGTAGTATAGGGGCCGGTTTGGCCCCAAGACTGCGCATGCGCGGCGACTATTTTGTTTTCTATAATTAGTAACTCATTTGCATAGAAGAAATGACCTTACTACACATGCACGGCGGCCATTTTGTTTTCTATAATTAGTAACTCATTTGCATAGAAGAAATGACCTCACTACACATGCGTGGCGGCCGTGTTGAATAACAGACGCGGGTTAAATAACAGACGCGGCGGCGGCCATTTTGGATTCTTTTTTAAGAATTACATCATTACGTTATAAATAGAAATAATATCTCCCGGAAGTATACGGAGCTGACTCGTATACACGATCTTAGGGCTTGAATCGCGGACATTGAAGGTCAGGTCCTCGGCCCTAGACGGAGAGATAATCACCATTTTATAACTACAGATAATCTTTGTATGAATACGTGCTTAACTACACATATTAATTAATAAAATCATTGTTCGAATCAAGTAGAATTTCTTTAAAAAATGCAAACGGCTTGATTACATTTTTAATTAGTAATAAAAACTGACTAAATATTAATATATTATTTTTAATGTGTTCTTCTATAAACATTCCAAATAAAAGAAAATACATTAGTAATAAGATATAATTGAAAACCGACTGACTAATTGACTCTCTATGATACTATAAATAAGACAATTAATTTATTACTTTAAATTTGTTTCTTTATAAAATTCTTAACATATAACAAAATATATGAAATTTATTTTCAATTTAATTCGATATTATGACTCTGTCAAATAATGTTTCTATATTAAATAATAATAAGGACATTTACTGTAAAATAATTTAATAAATATCTGCGTAAAAACTGACTAAATATTAATATATTATTTTTAATGTGTTTTTCTATAAACATTCCAAATAAAAGAAAATACATTAGTAATAAGATATAATTGAAAACCGACTGACTACTTGACTCTCTATAATACTATAAATAAGACAATTAATTTATTACTTTAAATTTGTTTCTTTATAAAAATTTTAACATATAACAAAATATATGGAATTTATTTTCAATTTAATTAGATATTATGACTCTGTCAAATAATGTTTCCATATAAAATAATAATAAGGACATTTACTGTAAAATAATTTAATAAATATCTGCGTAAAATACATACATACTATGTTGACTCCTCGGCGGTCCGAATCCAAATGACTCAAATCATCAGTGTATTATTTCTAAATGCTCTGATCACGAGTGTAAAGTCGCCACAATGTATGGCGTGTGTTTATTTAGGGACGGAAACACTAACAATGGCCTATTGAAATGTTAAAGTTAATCCCTTTAAAGTAGCCACTTGGTCTGGCATATGTTTATTTAGGGACGGATATGCGGACAATGCTCCATTCAACTGTCAAAGTTTATCCGTCTAAAGTAAAAGCGGGTAATTAATTATTTATTGAAGTGTCAGTTTACCACTGGGGCATAATTTTAAACTCATTTTGGAAAAGAAACGTTTTAAAACTGATCATCACGAATGTGCCAAATTATATATAAAAAAACAAACTATTATAACCGAACAAAAATACAACAGAAAAAGCGTTTTTCGTCTTTTGTGCAACATTTTACGATAAACATTTTGATTTGTTTCGCATCAAATGATAGACCTGACAAAATGCTTCAAAATAAACCCTAAGTTCTCGATTCGATTTTTAGCCGTTTTCGAGTTATGGCCAATTAGCGATTTTTAAACCATTTTTTTTAAAATTAATAAAACCCTTAAATTTATATGCCGTTTGAAAAATCTCTGCCAGTAGATACAGAAAATGTATTATTATATGGATCTATCTTTTACTATTTCTGAGATAGGAGAGTTTGAATATGGCAGACAAAATCACTCATGCGGAAAAACGCGTATAACTTTTTCGTTTATGAACGAAACATTGTCGTGTTTGGTATCAAATTGAAGGTCTTGACGAGTACATTTTAGTCACGCGATCAAATCGGATGTCAAGTCACTCATGCGTGAAATCCATTTTTTCTCCTCAACCAACAGACCGATCTTATCAATACCTGTATCCAACGAAAGGTATTACTCACTAGATTCAGAAAATGTATACTTTTGTATTGCTGACTCGGATAGGAACCGAGAAATGAAGTAAAATCACTCCAGCGTAAAATGTGGATTTACACCTTTATTAGTCAAAATAACCCGGTCATGTTTGGTATTGTACGAAATGTTTTAAGGCGCTCTTTATGAATACTGACTAAAAATCACTAGTGCATAAACGCTCTATTTCTATTAAACACTCTTCATTGAAAATACTGTACTTGAAATATAAACTCAACTTACTGCGTTAATGATGTTAACTCCAAAACGTCCAATCACCAAATGACTGAAGTCACCACTGCGATACATAATACGCATGCGCTGATCTAAATTTAGAAATGACATTGTCCAATCTAAAAGCAGTTTCTCTTTTCTTACGGACTGAATGTAACCAATCAGACAGAAGGATTATTTGACAAATGATTTTGGTCACGTGACTATTAATAACATAAATAGATGGAAAACGGCTTGCCAAAAGTAGCAGCCAATCAGGTTTTAATACGTATGTATAAAAAAGAATATGTTTTTCTGCATATATTTCATAAACATTTATGACTGGAAACAGGATCTGCTTCTATTTATCTCTTGCTCCTCAACCGCCACCACCGCCGCCGCCGCCGCCTATCTCCTATCTCAAAAATAGTAAAAGATAGATCCATATAATAATACATTTTCTGTATCTACTGGCAGAGATTTTTCAAACGGCATATAAATTTAAGGGTTTTATTAACTTTAAAAAAATGGTTTAAAAATCGCTAATTGGCCATAACTCGAGAACGGCTAAAAATCGAATCGAGAACTTAGGGTTTATTTTGGAGCATTTTGTCAGGTCTATCATTTGATGCGAAACAAATCAAAATGTTTATCGTAAAATGTTGCACAAAAGACAATCTCATTAAAATCATATCCTAACTGTCGCTTCACTACCCTACGCTCGTAGTAACGGAGCAAAAACGATGATCTGATTTTAATGAGATTGCACAAAAGACGAAAAACGCTTTTTCTGTTGTATTTTTGTTCGGTTATAATAGTTTGTTTTTTTATATATAATTTTGCACATTCGTGATGATCAGTTTTAAAACGTTTCTTTTCCAAAATGAGTTTAAAATTATGCCCCAGTGGTAAACTGACACTTCAATAAATAATTAATTACCCGCTTTTACTTTAGACGGATAAACTTTGACAAGTTGAATGGAGCATTGTCCGCATATCCGTCCCTAAATAAACATATGCCAGACCAAGTGGCTACTTTAAAGGATTAACTTTAAACATTTCAATAGGCCATTGTTAGTGTTTCCGTCCCTAAAATAAACACACGCCATACATTGTGGCGACTTTACACTCGTGATCAGAGCATTTAGAAATAATACACTGATGATTTGAGTCATTTGGATTCGGACCGCCGAGGAGTCAACATAGTATGTATGTATTTTACGCAGATATCTATTAAATTATTTTACAGAACAGAACAGAACAGAACAGAACAGAAATTTTATTTGAATCTAACTTGAACATTTACAGTTCATCGTTACATACAACAAATTTTACATGCACATAGTAATAATGTAAATATCATATTTAGTAACATGCAAAACAACTTACATATTTCATCAGATCATAACAAAGAATTTAATTCATTTGTTCTTAATTTAAAAGCATTTCTGCAAACAGAGCCAATTTGTTTAAGACCTTTACATTTGTAGAATTCAAACAATTGTGTGAGTTTGAGCATACTCGGGTGTCTATGATAATACCTAGGAAATATACTGATTTCTAAGTAAAGCATAGCATTGGACATATTAAAAATAAAAATGGTATTCGTCTTCTATATCATTACATTGGCACAGTGTACATTTTCTATCGTTTCTATCTTATTTCTATGTCTACCAGTTTCAATATGTAGGTCATGTGAAGATAAACGTATTTTAGCTAAAATATTTCTTAAAACTACGACATTTCATTTTATTTATATATTCGGACCTTTCAAAATCTGGCTTTAATTTCTTTAAATAAAAAAAAGATGACTTTGAACAAATATCTTGTCTCCAATTATTTATATACATGTCAATAATTCTAGTACGAAAAAAAGGAACAAACATATTAATATTTACCGAAAGAAGGATACATCCATACTTCGTGAAAACCAGTGTTTTGTAGTAAATCTCGGACTTTAGATGCCCAGTTCACAAAGTTACAATTTTCAGCTTCATATCTTAAAGTGTTCATTTGCTTGATAAAATACAGTTATAATCCTTTTCAACATACAACTTTAGGAAATATTTAACAATTCTAACTTGTCTAACTACATATAATGGATATCTACCCAATTCACCATATAATGGCAGAATTAGCAGTAGACATTTTAACATTGAGTATCATTTCATGATTTTCTATGTATTCGTTCAATATTTTCCGCTTTTTTCAAAACCCCCATACTTCACAAGAATAATTCAATATAGATGCAAAATATGATCGAATAAATTTAACATAATATTTTACAGGAACTTCAATGCATTTTGTAATACTAAATAATGAGCCCATAGCTTTAAGAGCTTTATCAGCTAATGTTTTTGTTGCTGTCTTAAAAGATCCACCACTAGATAACACAATACCTAAGTAATTAAAACTTGAAACAAATTCCAATTCTTCCCCGTCGTAATAAATATGTTCATTTACAATTGGCCATTCCACCTTTTTAAATACAAGAACCTGCTTCGTTTATTACATTTACTTTTAATTGCCATTTACTACAATAGTCTTTTAAATTATGTAATGAAGTTTGAAGCCCATGCGCCGTCTCTGAGAAAATGACTGCATCGTCGGCAAAAAGTAGTAGATATATATAGAAAGTTGCTCTAATGTCAAACAAGAACTATCATCTTTTTGTAAAAACAACTCAATATCATTTACGAAAAATGAGAAAAGTATCGGAGAAATTATCTCCCTTGCAATAATCCAACATCACATTTGAAAAAATCAGACAAGGAATCCATATGACGTACACATAATTTAACATCTTCATACAGAGACCTGATTACACAAAATAAGCGTCCGTTTACACCATATTTTAAATCAATTTTTACCCATAAGGCATTTCTGTAAATAGAATCAAAGCATTTCATAAGATCAACAAAACAGCAATATTATTTCTTTTTTTTGTTTTAATTGTCGTTCTATAAAAAGCATGAAGGAGAAATATAGCGTCTACTGTGCTATAGTTACATTTTAAAACCAAATTGTGCATCAGTGAGTATATCATTAATATCAGCCACTTTTTTAAACGCTCATTAATAACAACAGTAAATAATTTTGCAAAACAGCTGATTAATGTTATACCTCTATAATTAGTAGGTTCACTAGAATCACCTTTTTTAAAAACAGGTATAACAACTCCCTGTGACCATGATTTGGGAAAACAACCCGTATCTAAAATATAATTGAACAATATTTCTAAAGGTTTGTCTAAAAATATCTATACCTTCTTTAAAATACTCGTACATAATGTGGTCAAAAGAGCTAGCTTTATTTGTTCCTAGTTTTTTTGATAGCTTTTCTTATTTCATCAGTCGTAAAAGGTACATCAAGCTCCTCAAAAGTAGAGTTAAAATTTGCATTTTCATCAAAAATATGTAAAAAATTTTCAATTTCGTCATCTTCCGCAACAGAAAATTCAGATGCTAAGTTCTTAAAATGATTATAAAAAATCATCCAAATCTATGTTTTCATCAGACACGGTTGAATTTACTTTGACGAAAAACATTCCTCCAAAATTCTTTTGGCTTTTTGTCTCTCAATTCATTCTTTTTGCAGCTTGTTTTCTGTCAAAGTTCCGTTTTACTTTTCTACAATGATATTTATAATCCTTCTTTTTTAAAATATAATAATTCTTATTTTCTACAGATTTGTTAGCATTAAATTCTAATACAGCATTTTTATATACAGTATACTTTTGTTTACAGCTTTCATCGAACCATTTATTCGTTTTATATCGTTGAAACATGCGTTAACAGTTGCCTTACAACAAGTTTCAAAATACGCATTACCTCTTTCAGATAAATATGTTGTAAAAAATATTAACCATTTCATCTGGATTCTGGTTATTTTGCTTGGATTCATTTAAGTTTTGGCAAAGCATTTCTATGTCTCGCGAAATATCGTTTACAAATTCCGTCCTATATTCTGGATTCCATTTATAAATCGTGCGTTTACGCGGATTCGTTACGACTGGCACGGTTCCTTACTTTCACCGAAATGAATATCGGGGCGTGATTTGAGGTGGGCGGTCAAATCATGAACACGAAACTCTGAAATATTTTCAAAAATTGCATGCTTTTGTTAACAAAAATAATCCACTACACTATTCCCGTTATAACGTATAAAAAGCAGGTTTCCCGAGATTCGCGTCGCTATCCAACCGTCCGTTACAATGCGTATATCGGTAGATTTACAAAGATCAAGTAATTGCTCCCCAAACCGGTTTGTACCACGATCAGTCGTCGTCCGCGGAATAAATGTATCCATAGCCAAATAATCATGATCATATAACAATATATCATAATTTATACAGTCAGATTTTTGAACCAATTCTCGAGTTTGTATCTCCGCACACATAATACCATTCCTTTATTTTCCGTAGCAATTTATATCATTCTCTAATTTTCTAAATATATCAGTATCATATAGATTATGAACAGGTGAACTTTCCTGGGGCAACATATATGGAACATAGATAGATATCTTCTGTACCTGGAAAAAATATTTATCCAGTTTCAACCACATAATACAATCAATGTCATTTCTGACTAGTTTAACACCTTTTATGATCGACCTTTTTACATACGCTAAAATGCCCCCACTGCTCCGTCTGGCTCGTTTATTCTGAAAATTTTCTATAAGAGTGAAAAAGTTTATACCCATTTAGTTCTATTTTCGATGTTTTATTAGTCCAGGTTTCACTTAAAATATGATGTCATAATTACCAATAAAGTTTGTAAAGTCAGTGTTATTTTTCTTTAATTGAGAAAGTCCTTCAATATTCCACGCTAACACACCGTATCTCTGCTCTGTGACGATCCTAGCCGGAACCGGAAGTCGCCCCTTCCCTGTACAAAATGTCCGTCAATGTACAGCTTGTCTGCTGCGAGATACGCTTCCTTCCCGGCCCTTCCGTGCGTCGAGCATGACCGGAACTAGTTTTCGTCGGCGTTCCATGACTTCTACCGGAAATTGCTGACTGATGCCAAAAAGGCCTACTTAATTTTCTAGCGTCCAATCGCACCTTTTCTCTATCAGGGAAATATGCAAACTTTGCTACAATAGGCCTAGTGCCCGTCGGCTTATACTTTCCTATTCTGTGTGCACGGTGGAGTTTGACGTCTGTAGTTGCATTTTCATGACCTAACTTTTCCTCGATAAAATATCAAAACCTTCTGCACACAATCAGAGTCCTTCTCAACCTTTCTCTTCTCAATGCTAAAAAAGAGCAAATTATCGCGGCATGCTCCTCCCCTTCAGGTCAATAATTCTGCCTTCATATCCTGCTCCCTTTTTACACTGTTCATTTTCTAACTTTTTGAATTTTGACATTAAAGAATCGAGCTCTTTTTGTTTTTTACTTATATCATTAATGCAGCTCGCATCATGGTTACGGCTTATCTCAATGTCCGACATTTTTGTCTCTAGACGTTAACTTTTTGATCCAGACAGTTTAGACGAACATTAATACCGTTAACGGTAGATTGTATAGAGTCTAATTGGGCAAGTTTTAATTCTATACGGTCAAGACGTTGGATAAGCAAAGAAAATTGATCACTGCTCACACTTGTTCCCGAGGAGGTCGGTGTTTGTGGCTGTGGAATGTACTGCGTCCCAGTTTGTGACCCAAATTAACAGGTGAATACTGAAACATAGGTTGCCCTGTTTGTTGGTTTTGATTAACAAGTTTGGACTTGCCTGTTGTAATCCACTATACCCATTATATCCATTTATATTTGACTGATATTGTCCGTTTTGTTGCAATATCTGCTGGCTTTGTGCGATTGGGGGAACATTATGCGCCATAGCTAACCTTTTGTCTTTGTTATTGTTCTGTGGTGAACTTTTACTTTTCTTTCTCTTTCTTCCCATTTAGCTCTAAAAGTCAAACCTCATATCACTCATATACTTTAAGCATATATAAAACCTCTTAATCCGCATATTTTCACACAGTTTATGTAAATTTATCACTTATATATCCTCAATTTTTCGAATTTTTCTTTGTTACAAAATTTTGAACGTCCATTACTATTGCGCATGCGTACAATAAAATGTCCTTATTATTATTTTATATAGAAACATTATTTGACAGAGTCATAATATCGAATTAAATTGAAAATAAATTCCATATATTTTGTTATATGTTAAAATTTTTATAAAGAAACAAATTTAAAGTAATAAATTAATTGTCTTATTTATAGTATTATAGAGAGTCAAGTAGTCAGTCGGTTTTCAATTATATCTTATTACTAATGTATTTTCTTTTATTTGGAATGTTTATAGAAAAACACATTAAAAATAATATATTAATATTTAGTCAGTTTTTATTACTAATTAAAAATGTAATCAAGCCGTTTGCATTTTTTAAAGAAATTCTACTTGATTCGAACAATGATTTTATTAATTAATATGTGTAGTTAAGCACGTATTCATACAAAGATTATCTGTAGTTATAAAATGGTGATTATCTCTCCGTCTAGGGCCGAGGACCTGACCTTCAATGTCCGCGATTCAAGCCCTAAGATCGTGTATACGAGTCAGCTCCGTATACTTCCGGGAGATATTATTTCTATTTATAACGTAATGATGTAATTCTTAAAAAAGAATCCAAAATGGCCGCCGCCGCGTCTGTTATTCAACACGGCCGCCACGCATGTGTAGTGAGGTCATTTCTTCTATGCAAATGAGTTACTAATTATAGAAAACAAAATGGCCGCCGTGCATGTGTAGTAAGGTCATTTCTTCTATGCAAATGAGTTACTAATTATAGAAAACAAAATAGTCGCCGCGCATGCGCAGTCTTGGGGCCAAACCGGCCCCTATACTGCTCATACATGCTATATTGTTCATCAATATAAGTCTTAGCCTGCTAGCGGCAACTAATTCTATCCATGCGACCAAAGCAGACTATTATTAGGCAACTAATTTTATCCATGCGACCGAAGCAGACTATCATTAGGCAACTAATTCTATCAATGCGACCAAAGCAGACTATCATTAGGCAACTAATTCTATCAATGCGACCAAAGCAGACTATCGTTAGGCAACTAATTCTATCAATGCGACCAAAGCAGACTATTATTAAGCAACTAATTTTATCCATGCGGCCAAAGCAGACTATTATTAGACGGCATATCTGTGTCGACCGATCTTTCTCTGCACTGTTATGTTATTCAGCCAGTTGGTGATTTTGAAATTTTCCCTAAAAACATATAATGGTTATGTCAAGGTACAAAGATAAACAAATCTTTTTAAGATGTCTACCATGGTAAAGGTTAGTTATTTTTCTTTCAGTTACATGCAATAAATTATAGGTGACTTTGTTCTACATAGAATAGATAACAATTTATAAACCTTCACAGATGCAATAGGGGTCATAGGCAGAGCATTAGCGGTTCAAACTGATAAAATGATAGAATAAACTCCACTTTTCGCCAGATTAAATATACAGTTAATATAGAACATAAAATTTGTTTTTGATTCAGTTAGGCTTATAGCATATATTATGATATAAACAAAAATTAATTGTTATTTTTCTGTCATTTATTTCACCTGTCTTGTAACACGGCTTGAAAATCGTGACATTCAAAACTATGGAGGGTAATGTCCGCCATAATTATATGTATCTTGATGTAATGTTTAAATCTGAATGTTGCAAACCCATGTATGTTGATAACATTCTTATTCATTGATGTGAATATTTCAAACTGTGTGTTTACTCTGCTTCTTTGAACATTGCTTTTTATTTAACAGAATCAAAACGTTGCAAGTGCGAATAGATGACATTGCTTCATTGCACATTTCCATAATTTCAACAAAATCATTATTTCAACTGCATGTCTGCTATTACTAAAATGCACATTGCCTCTCACTTAACAGACTTTGTGTAAATTACTATATATAGCTACGTAATGAATCTATTGGTATGGCAACTTCCTACTGATATTTTCCTACTTCTTATCTTGAAAACAATAAAAAAAAAAACCCAACAAATTTTCGCAAAATTAGGATTTTTTTTTTTATACCGCAACCAATTGTTATTGAGAGTAGCATTTCAGACACAATGTTACTTATACAAATGGGACGAAAACGAATACAGTCAGTCATATTTTGATACCAGGTGGCGCTATGACGTGAATGACGTCTCCCTTGAAACGGTGTCACAGGTAAAACGTTATCACATGCTATTCGGAAAAAAGCCGGTATCCGTGATCCCTTTAGATACATAGTAATTAGTGAATTGACAACCTGGTATAGGTGTTATTGATAAATTATCGATTACATCTAGCTCATGTCTAGTATTGTTACAGATGTGTTATGTTATACATGTATATAAGAGTAAAAAAGGAATAATCATTATTATTTACAGTGTTTGACTGTGTGTGTGTATTTGAATTTATTTATTAATACTTGCTACCAGTTACCAATATTGGCGAGCCCTTTAGAAGAATATTAGTCATTTAAGATTTTGGAGATACATATACAAATAGGTACCCATAATTTCAGGAGCTTCTCCTTGTTTTTTAGCGAATATTTAAAGGTAAACTGTTTCAAATATTTATGCAATTATTAAATATATTTTAGTTTCAGGTCTTGCCCATAATACAATAACTTTTCATGAGCTAGATTTTAAATTGTATATTTTGTTGTCTGATAGAGTCATCAATTATGTTATAAAACTTTGTGCCATGCTATTAAATGTTTAAAAAAAGTTCCACCGTATGGTGCTTACATCTATGAAGGAATGATAACCAGTTAAAAGATTCAAATTGCTCCATAACGAAGATCTTTGTGGTTGCTGTAAAATGATTGTAGCCATTCATTTTTGTAATTTACAAACATTATTTATGTAGTTTGTGTTTCCTTTAACCCATATGATACAACAATATAATACAAATAATGCATGGGACCTAGATTTATTGTTTCATCCGAAAGACTGTTTAGAAATGTAAATTTGCCAACCCGTCGTATTCAGTGCTTTCAGCGCTTTGATCTATGTTGAAGTGTTAAATTTTTTTTTATTTTATGATAAGTTTCTAATGGAACTAAAAACATTCCATTTTGCTAAATAACCAGTTTATTTGTTTAAATGTCTTAAACAGGGGGATTGGTAAGCGTGCCTGCGATACCATAGCAACTCTTGAAAATTTCCGAATTGAGTCTCGGTGTTAGGAAATCGCTACACGAAAATTATCACACCATCTGATATACCTTAGAATTTTGGGTACCCTTCACTAAATTTCTTGGGTATCTTATAGTAACGGCAAAGTTATCCATAAAAATGTTACTTAAATCGAGTAATATTCTATTTGACGATACGTCACATGTGTTGGCCGCCTAAATAAAGGTGTTAAAATTTAATTGCAATACCTTTTTTGTTAGCTATTGTAGTAATAATGTATATAGGACTTTCAAAACAGATCTCATTCAGAGCGGGCGCTATGGTGCAGTGGTAACACTGTCTGCCTACCAATCAAGGGGTCGTGAGTTCGATCCCCCGCTACTCCACTAAAAACGAAATGACTACGGGACTGACAAAACAAGAACATAGAACTAATGAGACTTAACCTACAAACAGAGACTAATAGGTTAAAAACATACAGATACAGACTAAACGGATCAGGATAAATTAAAAAGACCTATCGGAAAAGAGAAAAAGAGACACAATGGAACAGACAGCAGAAGCCATACAAAAAGGGACGTCACCCGACAGATAACAACAACGGAGCATTCTGCAAGACAATGAATGGTACAGACGACAAGACACGAAACGGAACAAACAACGACCACTTAATGGATTAAAACACAAGGACTGCAACGATGTACAGGCAAGAGAAGACTGAAACGAAATAGGAAACGAAATGAGAACCGATTAAAGAAGAACTAACGGCATACGAAATAGCAACAACAACCTTAGTGACAACAGACGCATAAAAGAAAGGACACAAAATATAAGAATGACTGACAAAAGAGATATAACAGCAAGAGTCTAACGGAACAAACAAAATGTGACAACAGACACATAAAAAGAAAGGACACAAAATATAAGAATGACTGACAGAGATAAAACAGCAAGAGCCTAACGGAACATACAAAATGTGACAACAGACACATAAAAAGAAAGAACACAAAAGTATAAGAATGACTGACAAAACCTTAACGGAACATACAAAATGTGACAACAGACACATAAAAAGAAAGGACACAAAAATATAAGAATGACTTATAAAGGAGATATAACGGCAAGAGCCTAACGGAACATACAAAATGTGACAACAGACACATAAAAAAAGAACAAGAATGACTGATAAAAGAGATATAACGCCAAGAGCCTAACGGAACATACAAAATGTGACAACAGACACATAAAAAGAAAGAACACAAAAATATAAGAATGACTGACAAAACCTTAACGGAACATGCAAAATGTGACAACAGACACATAAAAAGAAAGGACACAAAAAATATAAGAATGACTTATAAAGGAGATATAACGGCAAGAGCCTAACGGAACATACAAAATGTGACAACAGACACATAAAAAAAGAACAAGAATGACTGATAAAAGAGATATAACGGCAAGAGCCTAACGGAACATACAAAATGTGACAACAGACACATAAAAAGAAAGAACACAAAAATATAAGAATGACTGATAAAAGAGATATAACGGCAAGAGCCTAACGGAACATACAAAATGTGACAACAGACACATAAAAAGAAAGAACACAAAAATATAAGAATGACTGATGATTCCGCAAACTTAATCAGGAAACAAAACACGAACCGGAATATACAAAAGAGAATTAATGAATTAAGACACATCGATTGAGAAGACTAAATTAACTGAACAGCCAATAGAAAAAAAACTGAACAGGAAACGAGGACCGATAACAGAACAGACAACAACAAATACCTAAGTGACAACAACACACATAACAGAAAGGACAGGAAAATACTACTTGTCTGTTCAAGTGCTCGGGAGTCCTTATGACGGATAAAAGAGTACCAGCAAGAGACCTAACGGGACATTACACAAACTTAAAACTGAATCTGTTCGCAGACACCAAGAAACTTGAACAAGTAAATACTTGATAGTTGAAACATCATGAAACAAGACACGTTCCGGAACATACAAAAGATATGGATCAATACACACAATAGAAAAATAGAACAGAAAACAATGACCAATAACAAAAGAACTAACGGAATACGCACCAACATTTCAGAACAACAAAAAACGGAAAAGACAATAGAACAGCAAATATATCAACAGCCAGGCATAACAGATACAGTACATAGTTAAACAGTAAACGAACACAGCTACATACAAACTATCAAATTAAACGGAAAACCACATACATATACAGAAACATATACAGAACATAGTTAAATATTTAACGGAACAGCTAGCTTAAATAAAATTAATTTGAATTGTACGCATTGCATATGTGTTTTTACGTTAAGTGTATTTTTTTTATTTTCGGACACGAGAAATTTTAACGATAGACTTAAAAGTAAAAAAATATTAATAAAGCCATGATTGTTAAACATACAGAATCCCCGGAAAATGGCAACCTGTCATACATGCCAAAAGGTTTATCAATTATGTTAAGTATATCTTAAAATCTTTTCTAAAAATAAAAGTAAAAAAACATAATTATTATTAAATACACATAATGAACATAACTTCAGCTTATTTGATTTTTTCGTTTAGATCCGTGTTAGGTATTGTGATTTCCGCCTTTTATGTTAACTTTGATAATATATAGCTCTTAATATATTGTTGTGTTTTTGCCTTTTATAACGACAAGAAACACAATCATATTTTATTACTTTTCCCATTCATCTTATACGTTTCCGATTCCTCCACCTTATATTTTTAGAAGAGTATTCCTTTGGGATCCGTTGTTTTAGTAAGCATTGGAATTTAATCATCACAAAGAAAATTTTGCACACGACTTAAATCAAAAGCAATGATACATTTTCTGCATTAACATTCTTTATTACTAGTCCTTACAATGCCATACATACATTTGAAATTATGTATTCCTGTGCATGTAATCAATATACATAGAATGTATGAAGAAAAATGCAATCTACATACATTGGTTACTAATATTTAGATATAAACATGTTATCAAGATACATATACTTTTGGCGGATATTCCCGTGCATACAATATAGTTTGAAAAGAAAATATACATAAATAAATAAAAAATAATAGACAATAACATGAACACAAACAAGATAATGTTTAATTCCTGTCTGAAAAAAAGAAAGAAATAAAATTGATAAATAATTTTGTTTTTATTGTGCTTTACCAAAAATGTACGTGATGCTGATTGCATTACCCGTATATTCTAAACAAAGGGGAATAAATAAGTCAGGAATCAAAAACAAAGAAAGTGTGAATTGTCTCCCTTATATATTGACATACAATCGTATCAATTTATAGGCACTGTAAGGCAATAAAGAAATGTTTACAGATGATGAAAAGGCATCACCGAAATATTTATTTGTAACACCTTAAAAAAGGACACGAAAATCATTATTATCATTTAGTGTCCAGCTTTATTTGTCATCCAATGAAAACGCTGCATTTCTTAAAAATTGTGTGTGTTAATTTTCATAGAAGAACAAAAGTCGATACTGTATCGAATTCCGTTCATTTTTCTATTTTTCATAGTACTTCATAGAACCGCATAGTTACGTAAAGTCGGTCAACGTGCCTTATAAAGGAACGCGGAGAATTGACTTCTTTATGATACGAAAGCACATCTTACTTAGCTTTCAATCACTAATTAGGGGATAAATACGTTGAAAAGATTTTTGCAATTGTAACATTGTTAAGTTTTTTTAAAATCACATCGATTTTTACAGAATTTTGTTGCAAATGTATGAAGATAAGCTAAACTTACTTACCACTTACTGAATACAAAACACAGACAAGAGACAATAGTTTCAACATATTTGTTTAAAACTCGCTTCTTTATATATGTATAGTATAAATGTTTAATTTCTGACGTAGATATCTATTTCCCCTTATGTTCTATTTTCTTATCTCTTTAAAGTTTAACACGTACACTTACAAACTGTCGGTAACAGTGACTTTTTTAGGCTATATATAAACTATAAACGAAACTCAGCAATGATTCTTTTATTCAAATGAGGCAAAAAAATGATTGCAAAATAATGTTCACTATTTTGTTTAAATATTTTTGCGTGACAAAATGAAACGCACAGTTGGAAATTAATAAATCGTACCGCTTTTTATTTAAATAAACTGATTACAACGTTTAATGAATATAATTACAATATATAAGATAGTAACAAATTACACCATTAAAACGAGCGCGCACGAGACCAATCTGGTATCTTGTTATATCCTGCAAGGAAGACAACTCAGACAAAACTGTTGGTACAAGATTTTTCTGCGTTGTTTCACTTGACGCCATTGTTTAAGCACGAAATAGCCCCATTAAACAAAAACAACAACATCACCACTACTAAGATCACAAACATCTCTTTCACTGATTGAATTATTGTCTAATATTTATAATGTTTTCGTACTTTTAAGATAAATTAAATGAATCATTACAATTATTGTACTTCTGCTAAAGTGGTCATTATTCTTACAGTTACATTTATTTTGGGAAACAAAATGAAATAAGCATTTACAAAGTGCCAAAATAAGTCATTAAGTAAAAGCACTTTACTTCACCTACAAATATTGTTTATGTACACATTCCATGCTTTCTGAGGAAATTTGCCGTCGGCTGTTTACAGGCACATTATGGCCTCTAAGAAACGCATATTTTATTATTTTATTGTTAACTTCTTTAGAAGGGCAAACATGAGTATTAATGACATTTAGATAATGATATATAGCATCTCAGGATGGTTTTTTACTAAAACAGTAGCGCTAAATTGTGAAATATTTTGTCAATAGAAAATGTAAAATAGTAGTTTGACTTCCATACAATTAAATACTATAAGTACTTATCGCCAAATAAGTAAACAGAGGACAAGGAGTGTATAAATAATTGGCAAATAAGTAACTTTTTGGAAATTAAAGAAGTACAACAGAATATAAAAATACTTTTGAGAAAAAATAATAATAAATCATTTTAAAGCATAATGGGCATTTAAATTAGCATTTATTTTGCATCAAAAACCCTTATCTTAACAATGAACAGTTAAAAATGCTGGACAAATCCCCATTCTTACAAATTCATTCTGAAGTAGGGATGACTTATAAAACATGCCTTGAAATTTATGTTTAATTTTCATGAAAATTTCGGTAATGTATTTAAAAGTAAATAACATCAGCAGTGAACAAATATTTTGTTTACACATTGAAAACGGCATTTACAGTCCACGCAAATCACCAAAAAAATAAATCAAGCCCTTAGTATAGTTGCTTATGTCAAAAGTCATTAATTGCATACAACATGAAAACTATTACGTTGAATCTTGATTTTTTTTCTTTCCTTAAAATATTAGTACAATTATAATGATTTAAAAGATATTTCGTATGGAAGTTCAGTTTGATTTTCTTGAAATATTCTTGCTCAGCTGGAGGCAATGCAGCTAAAGTATGGATACAGCAAAAGAGAGCAGAGTGCAATCGACAATTACTGAATAATCGGTTTTACATTAAACATTAAATCTAAAACATGAAACCTACAAAATTATTTATACTATACAGCCTATGAACAATATGATTTAACTACATTTCAAGATCCATCATTCAGACAGAAGTAATTCAGCAAATCTAGACCCAGAAAACAACGGCATCATCCCAGCAAACATATGTCAGATATAGAGTAATCAGAATTGCGCTATAAATAACAAATTGCTCTAACAGGGACTTTAGTCTACAGGGACACGTGTATATATAAACAAACTTGATGACAACTATCAAGGAAAATGAACTGCTAAGATAATTCGAAATTGAGCGGAACGGGGAGAAGAAATGTTTATCGTTTTAATCGGCACATAGAATACCAGTATAAACCAAATAACGATATAATATGCATTGCGTTCTGTTATTGTTATTATGTTCTAATGCTGTTAACAATACGTCGGATCATGATTACATCACATTCAACGGTTTAAGTATAAATATAAAGACTTTTTTCAGGGCGAAAGTGCATTAATTTTTTCAAGGCAAAGATAGCGAAAAAATGCCCTTAACTTTGTGTTGAAAATTGAATACCGCTTAAGCCGTAGGGAGGGGGTGTAGGGTCGTTGCAACTTATTCGTTTTCCATAGTACAGACTCAATCAAGCCGAGTCTGTAATTTTCATGTAATTTTGTTGTGATCAATTCTTTCCGAGAGATCAACAACTTCTTCCGGATTTTTGCATTTATTAAACAGAATCATAATGAAATAAATTTTAATGATGAAAAACACTTGGGGTCACTTTGCCCTACTATTTAGCTATTTGTCGCTGGAATTTTTCGCTCTCCTATGTCATTTTCACTAGTAGGTAACTCAAACTGTAGCAAGCATTACCTCCTTCGATTTCAAATTTGTGTTTGTTTGAATAATTTTGTGATTGTGCAATTTCCTGAAGGTCTCTGCGACAAATTTATTTCTCTATTTGCTTATGTCAAAGGATAGAAAATTCTTCAAGTTATGTCCTTTGTTGAAGAAAAATCAATATGCTTTCCCACTGAATCATAGCAAGATGTATTTTCAATAAAATTGATTAAAACTTTGCATAATGACAAAAAAAAATGAAAAGCAAAAGTAATGTGAAACAAAGTATGTGTGATTTTGACTGACCTACTCTTGATAGTGATCAAAAGAGTGAAAATATCCTATTCAGGGACAGATTTTATTATTCACAAACAAAATACATTGTATCTCAAAGATAAAATGTTCTTTGTAATTTATAAAAAAATGATTGATATATTGTAATGCAAAAGCTACAATTATTGTACGATAGCATACCTTGCTATAGAATAAGTTTCCAACCAAATAAAAAACGTGATTGAAATGCAATTGATGTCATTAACCACTTCTATTAGTATAGCTATAAAATGCTATTTCTATTTATAAATATATGTAGTAGTCAATTAATACAATTTCCACAAATTAACTAATCAAGGTTAAACTTTCAAATTCTTTCCTTTTATGTAACAATATTGCTATGGCCTTATTTCCCGCGGTGACTACTTTGTTCAGTGGTTATTGTTTTAGCTCTCAGAGCTTGTCACATGAAGATATGGCTATAAATTGCCATTAATATGTTTGTAATGTTTTTATAGGTAAGTTGACCTTGTTGGCTAATGTTGAATAAACCTGAAAAAAAATTTATAGCTTGATTTCCGACACAAATGACTCTGTTAAACGATAAATGATGCGTACCTATGTTGAGATGTTAATGTATTATTTCTAAATAAGTAGGTTATAGTGCGATTTTAATTTAAACAATCGTCGGAAAGATTTAAAGGCATTGAACATATATATATATACAAACATTTCTTATTTGAGGCCAGTGAATGCTTCCCTCCATTTTCTATTGTAAAATTAGGATGAGATTGAACATGGGTCATCTCGGATGAAAAAGTAGGTCACAAAAGCTGAAAATAGAAAAATCTTGTTAACACGCTGGTGGCTACTGTATTGATCCAAATATCCTGGATATTGGTCTTAAAGTTTGTTAAGATGATTTCTAGGTCAAGTTTAATTATGAGTCACCTGGTGCCAAAAACTAGATCACACTGCTCAAAACATTGAAAACCTTGTTTACACTATAGTGGTAACATTTTTTACTCAATTGTCACCAAACTTGGTCAGGTTGCTTGTCTTATTAACTGAGTTGATGGCTAAGGTGAGCGATCTAGGGCCATCTTGCCCCTCTTGTTTCAATTTATAGAGCATTAAGGAGCACCATCGGTTCTTCATTGTCTTCAGTACACATGCCACACTATTCATTTATAGGAACGGCAATCAATTCCTTGCAAGTCGGCATCATGTAAATAAACCTATATGTCTTAAATATACCTCTATAATAAAATATTAGAAATGAATGATGATTTGACATCAGCAATATTTACGCTCACGAATTTGTTTCTGAGAACACTTATTTTCAATGAATATTTTCAAAGATAAATTTTCTTCCTGGTCATTTACTTGTACACCTGTTTATAACCATATGATTTAAAAATTTACTGTTTCCCTAGAAGGAATTTTATTTACACGATTCTACTCTGCAGTGTTTATAACGAAATGTGAAGAAATTAAAATTCTATTCTTACGCAGTGTGAAGCATTATTGCACCAGAAGTGTTACAATAATTATGAAAAAAAGACCGATTCATTCGTCTGCTTATGATGAAATGGGCGAAATAAGAAGATAAAAAGCTAATGAGCCAACTAAATATTTTAAGCCGATTTAGCAGTCGCTTAGCACCAAATAACCTATTCTACATCACAAGATCACGGTTCTACGAGAGGATTGTCATATTCTTAATATGTACCACACATCTTATTCTTGAGGGATGTTCTGGACACATATTTTCCATTTTATTACATTATATTTTATTAGATGATATAGAGGATATTTGTTTGTTTTGAATAAAAGATCGAAATCTATTTTACAGATGCAATATTGTCAGATTTTTATAAGCTTCCTTAAAATAGCCAATGGTAGCTTTTTTGACAATTTTCAAAGATAATTTTGTACCAGTGTATTCATTTTATCATATGAATATAATTCATTGCTTCTCTCTTATGATTATTTTAAAAGGCATTTTTGGAATTAA